>NC_135546.1:20460496-20535496 GCF_045843805.1 Urocitellus parryii | reverse complement strand
TTTTTTTTTTTGGATTTAGAAAGGCCTGACATCTTCCCAACTTGAAGTCTGCCTATTCAGTAAGAAGGCAGGACTCTCCACTATTTTTTTCCTTATTTGATGTCACAGCTGTGGAATCCCAGCAACTGGGGAGGCTGAGGCAGGAGGATTGCAAGTTGGAGGCCAGCCTCGACCACTTAGCACATACCCTTCACATGGCCGGATATATTTTTTTCCTAGGCATTTCATATCTGCAGTTGCTATTGAAAGCGAGTCTCTATCTTGCACTATATTTTTAGTGATTGATGTTTTATATAAAAGAAAGGTGTTGATTTTTTTGGGGGGGGCGGGTACCATCGATTGAACTTAGGGGCACTCAACCCCGGAGCCCCATCCCCAGCCCTTTTTGTATTTTATTTAGAGACAGGGCCTCGCTTTGGCTGAGGCTGGCCTCCAACTTGTGATCCTCCTGCCTCAGCCTCCAGAGCCACTGGGATCACAGCCGCGTGCCACTGCACCCAGCAAGGTGTTGATTTTGATATATTGAATTTATATCTACTTCAACAAATCGGCTGTCTCTATTTTTTCTTAAATAAAATTTCAATTAATGATTGTGTCTTGGTTGGGATCTAGAATGTTCCCCAAAGGCACGTTGAAAGCGTGTTCCTCAATGCAGCAGTGATCAGAGATGGCGTGTCTGGGAGGTGATTGGATCCTGAGGGCTCTGACCTCCTCAGCAGATTAATCCACTAAGTGATTCATAATTTCATGGGCTGTTGGAAGAGGGTGGAAATTTTAGGAAGCGAGGCCTCCTTGGAGGAAGTGAGGCTTAATTGGAGGAAGTGAGGCCTAATTGGAGGAAGTGAGGCCTAATTGGAGGAAGTGAGGCCTTCTTGGAAGAAGTGTGGCCTAATTGGAGGAAGTGAGGCGTAATTGGAGGAAGTGTGGCCTCATTGGAGGAAGTGTGGCCTCATTGGAGGAATTGAGGCCTCCTTGAAGAAAGTGAGGCTTAATTGGAGGAAGTGAGCCGTAATTAGAAGAAGTGTGGACTAATTGGAGGAAGTGAGACCTAATTAGAGGAAGTGTGGCCTAATTGGAGGAAGTGTGGCCTAATTGGAGGAAGTGAGGCCTTCTTGGAGGAAGTGAGGCTTAATTGGAGGAAGTGAGGCTTAATTGGAGGAAGTGAGGCCTACTTGGAGGAAGTGTGGCCTAATTGGGGGAAGTGAGGCCTACTTGAAGGAAGTGAGGCTTAATTGGAGGAAGTGAGGCCTAATTAGAGGAAGTGTGCCCTACTTGGAGGAAGTGAGGCCTCCTTGGAGGAAGCAGGTCACTGGGGACATTGAGGTGGACAGCTTTCTTCCACCCTTCACTCTCCGCCTTGATGTTTGGCCTCACTAAAGCCCAGAAACAATGGAGTCAATCCATGTTGGACTGAAACCTCTAGAAGCATGAGCCAAAGTAAACCTTTCCTCTTTCAAGTTGATTTTTCTCAGGCATTTGGTCACAGTAACGGAAAGCTGACCAGCACAGATATTACAACACTATTTTTGATGTTGATTTTTTAAAAAATTTCTTCTTTTCAGCTCTTCATGACAGTGGCATGTATTCTAAAATTTCACACCTACACAGGGTCTAATTTCCCACTCCTGTGGTTGGACCTGCTGTGGGGTGTCCCTGGTGGTGTGTTCCTATGTGAACATGGGAAAGTGATGTCCCATTCATTCCCCTGTCTCTCCCAGTCCCCTCCCCTCTCTTCCCTTCATTCCCCTGCATCTCATCCAATGAACTGCTATTCTTCCTCCCCCTCTTGTGGGTCAGCATCTGCATATCAGAGAGAACATTCAGCCTTTGGGTTTTGGGGACTGGCTTATTTCACTTACATAATAGTTGCCCACTCCATCCATTTACCTGCAAGTGCCATCATTTCGTTCTTCTTCACGCCTGAGTAATATTTCATTGTATATATATACCACAATATTTTCATCATCCATCTCAATATTAAACTTGCCCTCTCCTTTCTAACCCCTCTGCATCTTATCTTGTGCACTTATTTAATTACATTAACCCTCAGCCCTTTTTATATCTTATTTACAGATAGGGTCTCGCTGAGTTGCTCAGGGCCTCGCTATAAGTGGCGGAGGCTGGCCTCCACCTTGCGATCCTCCTGCCCTAGCCTCCCGAGCCACCGGGATTCCAGGCCCGCACCACCCAGGCCCGGCTTCTAAGTTGATTTCCTCGGGTATTGTGTCCCAGGGACGGAAAATGAAGGAAACACAGACGCCCAGACGGCGACCGGTGGGGTTCAACCACCTGTTACCGCACCACAACCAGAACTGCTTGATCAAGCGCTTCCTGAAGTCCCTGACCTGAAAGCGTCACCATGATGGTTGGAAGCCAACCCAATTTTAGTCACCGGAGCAGAAGGGAGATTGGGGGCAGGTTATGTGCCATGCAGGAGGGAGCTTAAGTTGTGATGTGTAAAGTTTCCGATTCTTCTCTGGAGAGAGTTTGGGGACTTGGTCATGGGATGCTGGCTCTGGACTGCTCTGTCATTATGACGTGGATCTTTCTCGGGCCAGGACGGTGACCACAGGGCTTCGGAGGGAGGAGCATCTGGCCCTTCTCTCTGCTGGCCTTTGGCTCTGACCAGTTGCCATGGCAGCAGAGATTGGCATCCCCCATCTCCAGATCCCTCCTCCTCTCAGTCCTGCTCGGCGATTTAGAATTCCTGTCTTCTCCTCTCCTCCTGCAATTTGGAGAAGCAAATCTCCGAGGCTCTCTGGCCTCGCCTCGCTGAATGGGTCTCAGAATTATATTTGATTAGAATTGAGCTGCCAAGATCTCGAGTTCGGTGGAGGCTCATCTCCCGTCTCTGCCGGCTTCCTCCGGAGTCGCACACAGCTCAGGTTTCCACGGGGAGTCTCTCCATCGATCCATCCATTGATCCATGAGCCCATCCATGATGCAAAAAAATTTTCTTGTGCATCTACTATGTGCCAAGGCCTTATCTGGGTACACAAAAATCCCCGTCCATGTGGGACTCGGGAGTTTGGTGAAAGTGTCTTTGGAGCCGTGTGGGTATTGTGTGATTGTCCACGATGCAGAGAAAGTGGGGGATTCTTTTTTGGGGGGGGTCTTGGCATGAACAGACATTGCAGATGCAAGCCACGGTACGTGCAAAGGCCCTGTGGCCCCAGGGAACACCCTGCTTCTCGAAGAAACGGCAAGAAGGCCAGAGAGGGAGGGGGAGAGAAGCAGAGGGTGTGGCCGGGGAGGACCTGGGAGTCAGACTTGGCCTTGCTTCAAGGAGCACCAACAAGGTACACGGATTTCCAATCTGGTGGTCCCCGTGTTCCCTGTGGTTCTAATAAGGCCTCCAGCGGTTCTTGCAGAGAGCTGGGGGGGGGCGGTTTGGGTCATGTAGCGTCTCCGTGGATACCAAGTTCATGGCTCATCTCTCAACCCAGGGCCAGGGAAAAGGACAGGGCCCAACCCCAGGTGGCCGTTCCTCATGGGCACCTTCCTGGACCCTGGGAGGCTCCATGGGCCCATCTGGACAGGGGAGTGACTAGCATCAGCCTTCACATGGGGGGTGGGGACGGTCTTCCTTCATTTTTGTTTTTTTTTGTTACTGTAATAAAATACACGGGGGGCTGGGTACTTTATAAAGAAAAAAGGTTGACTTTACAGTTCTGAGATTCAAGGGCATGGTGGCAGCACTGTTTAGCTCTGGAGAGGGAGAGGGGGAGAGGGAGAGAGAGAGAGGGAGGGAGGGGGAGAGAGAGAGAGGGAGGGAGGGGGAGAGGGAGAGGGGGAGAGGGAGAGAGAGGGAGGGAGGGGGAGAGAGAGGGAGGGAGGGGGAGAGAGAGAGAGAGAGAGAGGGAGGGGGAGAGGGGGAGAGGGAGAGAGAGGGAGGGAGGGGGAGAGAGAGGGAGGGAGGGGGGAGAGAGAGGGAGGGGGAGAGAGAGGGAGGGAGGGGGAGAGAGAGAGAGAGAGGGAGGGGGAGAGGGAGAGAGAGGGAGGGAGGGGGAGAGAGAGGGAGGGAGGGGGAGAGAGAGGGAGGGGGAGAGAGAGAGGGAGGGAGGGAGGGAGGGAGGAGAGACTGGGATTCATTGAGAATGGCTCTCTGGAGGCCACGCCCCCAAAGCCTACGCCCTCCCACTAGGCCCCGCCTCTTAAAGAGCCCACCCTCCTCTCTACTGCCCCCTAGCGGACGCCCTTGCAATAGCCTCAGGGACCGTCCCTCAGGGTCCTGGGTGCCCAGGCGCCCCGCCTAGGCCAACGCCTCAGCCAGAAGCAATGTCCCCGGGGGCTGAAGACGTCCCAGGCAGGGGACCGCGGAACTCGAGGGGGGCCCAGATGGTGTTTTTCCGTCCTGCCTTCCAACTGGCAGAGAGGGACTTGGAAGAGGAGGGACCATATGGGACAGGAACAGCTGGTTGGGTCCGTGCAATCGAAGAACAAGATGGGATTTTTCTGGGCTGAAGCCGGGTTCTTGGCCAGGATGGAATATTAGCAGATCTTAATAACACGCGCGTCCACACCGCGGTGCAGGGATCCCGTCTGCAGATCAGCTCCCGGGGCCTGCACGAAAATCACATCAGGATGCCCGTGTGTGGGTGGGTGGGTGTGCGCTGCACGTACGGGGTGTGTGGTTCGTGTGTACTTGTGCATGGGGCGTGTGTAGACGGTGCAGTTGGCACGTGGGCATGATTGTGTGGCTAGTCCATGTCCTGTGTGTGGCATGCACACGTGTCTACTATTTGTTAAAAAAAAAATAAAAATAAGGTCAGAGGGAGATGTCCCCCGAATCCCAGAAGGAAATCCCTGGGAAAAGGCTCTTCTGCATCCCTGGGACATTTATATATAAAGAATGGAGACTGGCCAGACCCGGTGGAGCATGCCTGTTAGCCCAGCAGGCTCTGGAGGCTGAGGCAGGAGGATCGTGAGTTGGAGGCCAGCCTCAGCAGTTTGGTGAGGTGGGGAGCAATTTAGTGAGACCCTGTCTCAAAAATTAAAAAAATAAAATAAAAAGGGCTGGGCTCCTCCACAGCGTGGACAGCCAGAATACTCAGCCTCATCCTGGAGGCTGATTTCCCCTAGTCCGGCCTCTGGGGCATGTGACCTGGACTGACCAATCAGAGAGGGGGGGGTGCCAGGGATGGAACCCAGGGTCGCTGGACCCCTGAGCCCCGTCCCCAGCCCTATTTTGTATTTTATTTAGAGACAGGGTCTCCCTGAGTTGCTTAGGGCCTCTCTTTGGCTGAGGCTGGCTTTGAACTCACAATCCTCCTGCCTCAGCCTCCCAAATTGCTGGGTTTTCCATTCAATGACTGAGTGAGGTTGTGCAGTATTTATCTTTCTATGACTGGTTCCTTTTGCTCCCATCAGGTGCCCTAGGTCAATCCACGTTGTTACACATAATAGGCTTTCTCCTTCCCCTTTAAGGGCTACATAGTATTCCCACGGTGTGCATGCATGCACGCCATATGTATGCATGAGGTTGATGCATTTTCCTACAGGTATGCATCCACGGAGGCACACATATCTATGTGCATAGGTGTGTAAATGCACATGTATATGTTTTGATGTTGGGGGGAAGTTTTCTGTAGGGATTTTTTGCTGAACGGGCGCCTTTGCTTCTGGTCGTGTGGAACAGTATCCATCTCCCCCGTCGCTGAACATGGTACATCTCTCCACCGATTCCTCCTCTTCAATGTCTTTCCTCCATGTGGGGCGATGTTCAGCGCAGAGACCTGCGACTCCCTGGTGACACTGACCGCCCAGCATTTTATTCTTTGTGACGCTCCCTCGAACCGGATTGTTCTCCTAATTATTTTTTTCCAATCCTTCTTTGCTAGTGTATGGAAATGGGACGGATATTGGCGTGTTAATTCTGTATCCTGTGATTTCAATAAATGGGTTCTTACCGGTACCTGGGATCCAACCCAGGAGCACCTCACACACCGAGCCCCGTGTCCCCAGCCCTATTTTGCATTTTATTTAGAGACAGGGTCTCGCTGAGTTACTTTGGGCCACGCTTTGGCGGAGGCTGGCCTCCACCTTGCGATCCTCCTGCCTCAGCCTCCCGAGCTGCTGGGATGACAGGTGTTCACCACCGTGCCCAGCTTTCTAAGAGTTTTTTTTTTCCTTAGGTGGAGTCTGTACTGTTTTTCTCTCTATGTAAATATTGTCTGATTGGGAAACAAGTATTTAAAGTTTTTTTCTTTTCCAGTTGGGATGCCTTTGATCACTTCCACTGATTGAAGATTTGCAGTACTAGGTTGAACAGAAGGGGAAAGGGCCCCAGCCTTATCCCCCATCTTCAATAAAAGCACCCCGCTTTTCACCTTGAGCATAATGTCCGTGGTGGGAGTTGTCATAGGTGGCCCCTGGTGACGTCGAGATGCCACGGCTAATTTGTTGAGCATTCTTTTTTTAAAAAAAAAAATCACAAAAGGATATTGAATTGTACCTAACACTGTAGATAGAGCATCGATGGAGATGATCATATTTTTTTATCTTTTATTTTCTGAGGGCAAGGTGGCCCTCCGGTGTGATGGCGATGGTGCACACCTGCCATCCCAGCGGCCCAGGAGGCTGAGGCAGGAGGATCGCAAGGTGGAGGCCAGCCTCAACCCTGCCTCAAAATAAAAAAATAAAATAAAATAAAATATAAAAAGGGCTGGGGCTGGGGCTCAGGGGTTAAGCACCCCTGGGTTCAATCCCTGGTACCAAAAAAAAAAAAAAAAGAGTTTGGAAATGTTTCCTCCTCTGTGATTCCTTGGAAGACTTCGAGACGCATTGGCATTAATTCTTCAACTGCTTAGTCGAATTTGCCCAGAAACCATCTGGCTCCAGGCTCTTCTTTGTTGGGTGGTTTTGGATTCCTGATTCTGTCTCCTTACATGTCATGGATACGTTCAGATTTTCCACTTTTTCATGATTCCGTCTTGGTGATTTGTATCTTTTATTATTTTTTTTTTTAGGAATGGATCCAGCTTTTATAGGTCATCATTTTTTATTTTGTTTTTATTTATTTATTTATTTTTTGCCTACAGTGGCTCAGAGAGGACTTTTCTGATCTTTCTTGGTTAATTAGCTCTTATTTCATTTATAATTTTATTGATTGGGATCCTCCTTCTCTTTGGGTTAGCCCAGCTTAAAAAAAAAAAAAAAAGATGAGTCAATTCTGCTTATCATTTCAGACATTATAAACCTGCCTCTTAAAAAAATGTTTCTGTTGCACGGGGTGCGGTGGCCCACACCTGTGACCTCAGGGGCTCGGGAGGCTGAGGCAGGAGGATCGCCAGGTGGAGGTCAGCCTCCGCCAAAGCGAGGCCCTAAGCCACTCAGCAAGACCCTGTCTCTCAATAAAATGCAAAATAGGGCTGGGGACGGGGCTCAGGGGTCGAGGGTCCCTGAATTCCATCCCTGGTATCAAAATAATAATAATAATAATAATAATAATAACAACAACAACCCCACACCAGACCCTCGGGTGGTACTGAGCATGACGGGTACTTTGGAACTCGCCTCTTGAAGCAGTTTCACTAATGATAAAAATGGGGGGAAATTTTCAGCCAGTATTTTTTTAAATTGTTTTATTACAATATCTTTATTTTATTTATTTTTTATGTGGTGCTGAGGATCGAACCCAGGGCTTCGAAGGTGCTGGGCACATGCTGTGCCCCTGAGCCCGGTCCCCAGCCCTTTTTTATATTTTATTCAGAGACAGGGTCTCCCTGAGTTGCTCAGGGCCTGGCTAAGTGGCTGAGGCTGGCCTCCACCTTGCGATCCTCCTGCCTCAGCCTCCCTCGCTTCAGGGACTCCTAAGGGCATCCGAACCGTTTCCCTCACTCTGTGCCCTGTCCTTGCAGAGCCCCTCGGCACACAGTAGGTGTTCAGTAAACACGTGGGTCAAAGCAATGGTGCTCCGACAGGAGGTCACGGAGAGCCCTTCTGGGCCCGGGAACACTCTTGGTTCCATAGGAGAAAGGGGAGGCCGAGGAAGAGGCGGGGAGGCTGGCCTCCTCCCTGACACCCAGCCACGGCTCCAGGTAATTGTATCTAGTGACAAGTCACCGGAGTCGGCTCGATACCTCTTTCCCTGTCTGATGGCCTCATCAAAGTCTGCCGCCCTGAATCCCAGGTCCCATCCCTCACATGGATCCCAACCGGAGGGGAGAGAGGCGCCCGGGGCCTGGGAGCTCAGAGAAGGCCATTAACGGCTTCATCTCAAACCTGTCACCCGGCAGCTGGTCCTGTGGCTGCAGAACTCTTTCCCCCCTCCCACCCCCAGACTCTTTCTCTTCTCACTTTTTTCTTTCCACAATTTATGTTTCGAGCCGTAAGCCCACCAAGGACTCGTGAAAAGAAGGGTGGGGTGACATCGGGGACTCCCGTCAGGTTCAGAGAGGTCAAGACAGTTGCTAAAGGTTGCACAGCCACGTGGTAGAACTGGGTTGTTTTGTTTTGTTTTGTGCTGTCGATTTAACTATTGAGCCCCATCCCCAGCCCCCTTTTTAAAAAAAAAAAATTTTTTATTGAGAGACAGGTTCTCCTTGAGTGGCTCAGGGCCTGGCTAAGTGGCAGAGGCTGGCCTCCAACTTGCGATCCTCCTGCCTCAGCCTCCAGAGCCACTGGGATGACAGGTGTAGGCCACGGTGCCCAGCTCCCATCTTCCATTTTTTTATGGGACACATTCTCTAAATAAAATGCAGAATAGGGCTGGGGCTGGGGCTCAGGGGCTGAGTGCTCCTGAGTTCAATCCCTGGTACCCCTCCCAAAACCAAGTTGTTCAGGAGATGTGTGGGGAGGAGGGAGATGGGGCTGACCACACCCTGGGTCCTGCCTTCATGCCCCAGCCTGGTGAAGGTGACCTTGGGAAGCTCACAGCTGATCCCAAGGAACAATCAGAGGAGACTCACAAGAAATCTTCCTTTCATCCATTGAGGGGACTAGGGGACTTCCAGCGGTGGCAGACCCTCTTCTATCTCAGTTATTCAATTAAAACACTCATCTGGGGGTTTCCAGGAATTCACGTTATAGATCCCATTCACACTCGGCTGGAGGGACGTCGAGGAGTTTGTCCTCGATGACCTGGTGGGCCTGGTCTAATCAGGTGAAGCGCCTGCCCTGAAAGACAGAACTGAGGTTCACCTGAAGAAAAAACAAAAAAAAAAAAAACAAAAAAGAAATTCTACCTGTGAATGGGCGCCCTGGAGCACCTGAGGGTTTCCAACCCACAGCATCACCCAGGGCCACCATCTCCAGACCTGTGGCTGGATCACCCGTGGGTGGTCAAGGTCATAGATGTAAAGTTGACTGGGCCGTGACGGACTTAGGGCGTGGTGGAAAAGACAGGATGGGGATGAGCCATCGCCCTGACGCGGTCAGCCAAGAAGAATAACGGGGGAGGAGAGGGTCCGCGTGTTTCCCCGGATCCAAGTCGCCGGATCCATAATCAGGAGGGTAAATCCAGAGGTGACTTAACAGCTCCAGACACCTTCGCCAAAATACGCAGCCCTTGAAGATGCCGCGGGTGTAGACAGGACACCCAGGATGCCATTGGCTAAAGTCACGCCTGGCCGAGCGCAGGGGCCCACTCCTGTGAAATCCAGCGGCTTGGGAGGCTGAGGCAGGAGGATCGCAAGGTGGAGGCCAGCCTCCGCCACTGAGCGGAAACCCTGAGCCACTCGGCGAGACCCTGTCTCTAAATAAAAAAAATAAATAAATTAAAAGGGCTGGTCCCTGGGCCTCCCGGGCTGGAGGTAAGCTGTGGCTCATTTTTTCTCATTGATCCAAGAAGTTATTTCTGTTCATTAAAACCTAGTTACTGGCTGCATGTCGCCAGGGTCCTGGAGCGCTGGCTTGGTTCATTGAAGCCAGCAGAGCTGTGGACGGAGTAATTTTATTGTCCTTCGGGATTGGCCACCTTGCGCCCAGCCTCCCTCTCTCTCGGTTGCAATGGAGTTAATTTTGGCTGAAATGGCTTCTTAGCAGACAAGCACATTCCAGATCATTGGAGGCTTAGACGTCGCCAGGTCTATTGTCCCTTAATTGTCACACCCAGGTGGTGGCACCATGCATGCCCCAGACAGACAGCGTCTCCCCTGCAGGGTGGAGAGAGGCAGAGAGGAGGACGCAGCCCCCTGACCAGCCCCCACATACCTGGTCAGAAGGGGCCTCTAGCATTTGCTCAATAATTCATCAGTCTGCACAGCCAAGAGCCCCCTACCTGAGCCCTGTGACTTCTAGTGACTCTGCAAGAGAGGTCAGCTGTGGGATGGATGTCGGGGGAAGGCATCCAGCAGGGGCATAAATATTTATTTTATGAGAGCCGAGTGCGGGGGGCTCACGCCTGTCATTCCCTGCAGCTCGGGAGGCTGAGGCAGGAGGATTGCAAGGGTGGAGGCCGGCCTCGGCCAAAGCGAGGCCCTGAGCCACTCAGCGAGACCCTGTCTCTCAATAAAATAGAAAAAGGGGCTGGGGACGGGGCTCAGGGGTGAAGCACCCCTGGGTTCCATCCCTGGCACCCCAATAAAATAATGTGAGTCACCTCAAGAGCCCTGAAGTGGCCATTCCTTGTTGGTACATGGATTAGGGAAGAGGCTGGGGCTGGGGGGGGGGTGTTTGCACACCAATGACCGTGACATTTAAGTCCCATCTAGACGGACTTTATGGCTTGCCTGCGGAAACCTGAGTTTCTGTCCACCCCTGGGGGCTGGGGAGATCCGTTTCCCTGTCACATTGGACATTTGTGTGTGTGTGTTTCCAAAAGCGTTGGCCTCGTCGCGCACAGATTAAAAAGGTTCATTAAGTGACTCTGCGTTTGCGAGGCTGTGGGTGCGGGGGACACGTTCTCTGCGGACGTTTATGTACCTTGATGATGATTCACCCACTGTCTCCCTGACGAAGCCACCGAGCCACTGTCAACTCTGTTTAGGGGAGTGACAGATGCCTTAATGCTGAGAATATGGCCAGACGCACCAGGTAACTCTGTAAAGGCCATCTCCAAGGACACAAAGTCACCTCCCTGGAGAGGTACAGAGGATGGAACCCAGGGGTGCTCCAACCCTGAGCCCTGTCCCCAGCCCTTTTTGCATTTTATTTAGAGACAGAGTCTCGCTGAGTGGCTCAGGGCCTCGCTCAGTGGCGGAGGCTGGCCTCCACCTTGCGATCCTCCTGCCTCAGCCTCCCGAGACGCTGGGATTCTCACGAGCACGTGCCACCGTTTGCGGGGACCTCGGCTGATACAGTTTGTGACTCCCAGTCACAAACTGGGAGTTTTATTTCAGAATTGGCGCATGCCCTTATGGCAGCTAAATCCCAGGATGGACCTCCTAGAGGTGACAGCCCCTGGGAAGCCAGGATCTTGGCTCAATCCAAGTCCCAAATCTTCAAATCAATGTTGCATCTCTCAGTTCGAGAACCCAGGGAGGCACCTTTGGTGTAAGTTCTAGAATCCAAACCTTGGGGGCTTCCGAGGCCAGAGCAAATCCTGAAGGCCAGCGAGGTGTGTTTCTCACCAAAGGGACTGTGGGTGTGGTGGCCCTGGGGACAAGAGGTGTCAAGGTGCTACCCCAGCCCAAGGCAAAAGGCTTCTGGAGAGTCACGGGCAGAGTCCACTTTGGAAGCAAGAAGGAGCAAGAGTCTGATGTCCCCAGAGATGGCAGCCGCCATCAAGAACCAGGTCAGCAAGGACCCGGGGGGCATCTGCAGCTGCCCCTGGTTCTAGGGACTTCTATTCCTTCCCTGCAAACCTCCAGCCTATTGGATGGCTGCCCCGCCCACACTTAGGGAGGGTCTCCACTCCAGTTGGCTGTCGCACCTGCCAATCATTCCCAGACACACCCTCCGGGACCCGCCCAGAGGCCTCGGGATCATTGCCATCTCTTCATCCCATCAAGTCTCGGTTGGCGTCATCGAGTGCAGAGGCCGCCTCTGAAGGCCACCCAGGGAGGCCACCCCTGAGCCCCCTTCCCTCCAGCCCTAGGGGCCCCAGAAGCATGGAAGAGGACAGTGTGGACAGTGCCCTCCCTCTGTCCCATCTCTATTCCTGGAACCAGGCCAGGCCCCAGGGCTGCTCATGCCTGAAAATGAGGCCCATTCTCCCTGCTGAGGCTGGCCTCCAACTTTTCGATCCTCCTGCCTCAGCCTCCGGAGCTGCTGGGATGACAGGAGTGGGCCACTGTGCCTGGCTGGGGACAGTCTCTCCCTGGAAGGAGATGACACTGGAAAGAGATGACATGCCACTTCTTCAAGGGGACAACTAAAGACCTAATATCCCTCCAGAAGGTGCCACCGACTGTAAGTTCTACCACCTTCTAACCCCAGGCTGGGCCACCAAGTCTTCAGGGGACAATTCAGATCCACCCTAGAGCACTGTGTCTGTGAATTCTTCTTGGACCATGAAGGAATGGGTAGTGGATGGGGGGTCTTGCCTGTGACTTAACAATGTCTGGTGACCATTTTTTCTTTTTTCACACAGATCCACTCCTGCTGCCTCATCCTCAATACCTAATGCAGCCCTTTATTTAATTCCCTCAGAGAAATTGGATATTTGAGAGGATTCTCTTTTATCCAGGCTAAAAATTCAACCTCAAACCAGCAGCCATCACCCTGAAATGTGATAGAAATTAAGGATCAATTGCGGATCTCGGTTTCTCTCACTCTTATTTAACGTTTTCCTCCAATTTCTAGTGATTTGGATTCGACGTGGACCGTAAATGAGAGGTGGGATTCTGATACAGCGAAGGAACAAGATTATAATTATTTGCAAACAACGTGTTGATATATAATATCTATGTTTCCCAAGAGGATCGAAGGGAAAAAAAATAACTGGAATTAATTAAGAAGCTTCCGTCTCAATACAGGGCAGATTTGCTCCAGTGACTGGATGTCACATGAACATTTCCATGGATCCCAGTAGCGCTGTAAAAGATCTCATTCACACATAGGGACAGATCATATTAAAACATTTGAAAATAACATGTAGCCCCCCCCCCAAAAAAAATTGGAAGAATATTGTAAAAATATAAGTGGAGAACTTGGTGGTTTCTGGATGAGAGTGCTTAATATATTAAAACATATGTCGATAACTAAGCATATCAAAAGCTGCTCCACAACATTTAGCATTAGGGAAATACGGATTAAATCAATAATGATCGCCAAGCAGAGTGGGGCTCACGCCTGTCACCCCAGCAGCTCGGGAGGCTGAGGCAGGAGGATCGCAAGGTGGAGGCCAGCCTCAGCCAAAGTGAGGCGCTCAGCCACTCAGCGAGACCCTGTCTCTAAATAAAATACAAAATAGGGCTGGGGATGGGGCTCAGGGGGTCGAGTGCCCCCGGGGTTCCATCCCTGGTACCCCCTACCCCCCAAAAGAGAGTGAATCCGAATGCAAACTATGAACTTGGGTTAATTATAACGCATAAACCCGCATGCACTCCGTAGTAGGACTAATGCAAGATATTAATGACATGGGCAACCATCGGGGTGAAGGATGTAGACGGGAACTCTATCCTTTCTGCCCAGTTTTTCTGCGAATCAAAACAACTCTTTTTAAAAATATTTATTTTTTTAGCTTTAGGGGGACACCATATCTTTATTTTTATGGGGTGCTGAGGATGGAACCCAGTGCCTCACGCATGCCAGGTGAGCACGCTACCACTTGAGCCACATCCCAAGCCCCCCAAAACTACTCTTAAAAAAAACTATTCATTAAAAAAAACTATTCATTAAAAGGAAAAAAAGAAATGATGTCATCAAGCCCACAAAAAAGACATGGAGACATTTTAACTGTTAAGTAAAAGAAGCTAATCCTAAAGGCATGCTGCAAAAGCAACATTATAGAGACAATTAAAATAAAAGATTTGGGGGCTGGTTGAATCAGTGAAGCATAGATTAGTAGTGGAACTATTGGGGGCAAAGAATAATAATTCTGGTACTTCTGTCCTGGAATCCAACATAATAATAATAATAATTATTATTATTATATTATATATTATTATTATTATTATTATTATTATTATTATTATTATTATTATTATCACCACCAGGGATTGAATCCAGGGATGCTTAATCCCTGAGCCCCAACCCCAGCCCTTTTTAGATTTTATTTAGAGACAGGGTCTCGCTAAGTTGCTTAGGAACCTCGCTAAGTGGCTGAGGCTGGCCTCCAACTTGCCATCCTCCTGCCTCAGCCTCCCCAGCTGCCGAGATTACAGGCCACCGTAATGCCCAGCTGGAATCTCACAATTTTTAAGAAAATGCATTCTACGCGGTGTGATTTCTCACTGTTGAAGTAGGAGGTGACCAAAAAGCAAGGGCAGCGGGCTAGAAGGGCCCTTGTGGTCATGGAGAAGAGTTGGAGACTCATCGGTAGATAATAGATGAATAGGTAGCTAGATAACAGATGGAACAGGTAGATCGTAGATGAATTAGATAGACAGACAGAGATGATGGATGGAAGGATGGATGGGAGGATGCATAACGGATGTGATCATTGATAGAGAGATGGGTGGACCAGACCAATGGTAGCTATGTAGAATAGATAAATACATGAATGATCTAGAAGATGGTTAGATGAGATATAAATAGATGGACAGGCAGGTAGGCAGATAGAGGGGAGAGAGATTAAATAGACCATGCATAGATACATATCCAGATGGCCGGGCACGGTATTCCCAGTGGCTTGGGAGGCTGAGGCAGGAGGATCGCAAATTGGAGGCCAGCCTCATCCTGGGGTATCCTTGGTGGGGTCATGGGAGAGCAAAACTATCCAGATTCCAAAACCAAGTAAATCTGAGTCAAGTATGGATTTTGCATTAATAATGATGCTTTCGTTCATTAAAATTGCATTCCTAATTATAACAGATAGAGATTAATTGTTAGGAGGTAACATGGTAGCGATGGAGAGAGCCGGGTGTGGGGCACATGGAGACTCTCTCCACCATCTTTATAATTTTTTTCTGTAAATAAAAAACAGCTGTCACATTCCAAGTTGATTAAAAATACATGTCGGCGCTCTCGGAGCCAATTTACTCATCTTCATGGAACTCAAAATCCCCAATAGATTTTTTTTTTCTTCCAATGGAAACTTTTTGATCACAAAAAAATAATGCAGAATATTTTTATTTTTTTATTTTTTCTAAAAGAGAAAGACCTGCTCAGGAAATGTTGGAATAGCTTCAGCAGAAAGGTCAATTTCTGCAATGGATATTTCAAAGATGGCAGATGTATGGGCACATAATTGCCCAAGGGTCTTTAAATTTGACTCTAGTTGCCACAATTCTTATGAGCACTCGGCCCTCGATGGCTACCTCTTTCTGGTTGTATTTTGTATTTTTTTTTAATTTTGGAGGGGGCAGTACCTGGACTTGAACTCAGGGCCACTCCACCCCTGAACCCCATTCCCAGCCCTATTTTCTATTTTATTGAGAGACAGGGTCTCGCTGAGTTGATGAGGGCCTCGCCACATGGCGGAGGCCGGCCTCTAACTCAACATCCTCCTGCCTCAGCCTCCCGGGCTGATGGGATTATAGGCGGGCCCCCTCCACCACACCTGGCTAATTTGATGTCTTACCTAGAGCCAGAGAACAATGCTAATTTTACAGAGGAAAAAAAAATGGGGAGAAATACATTGAAATACTTTTCATAGGTGTATATTGAAAGTATATTAAAGCAGGGATTTTTTTTTTTTTTTTTGGCGGGGGGACATATAATTATTGTGTTTGCCACATCCGGCAGCTGAAAGCTGCTCTTCTTGTTTTTTTTTTTTTTTTTTTTTTTTTTCCAAAGTCCTTATCATTTTCTTGGTTGGTGGCAGACCAAATTACTACTCAGGCCTGTAACATTAAATAGAACCTCGAGTCACAGCGACAACCCAATTGCTTTTGTACCCTGGGCTAGGGAACAGGCAGATCTAAATCTGTCTCCCAAATGCTGAGGGTCCTGTGGCTGAGTTCACGTCTCCCTGGTGAGTTTATTTTACTCATGGCCACACTCCAACAGGAGTTCAGGGGACGGGGCGCAGGCCTCCATGTTTTTAAAACCTCAGGTGATTTCAAGGGCGCCCAAGGTCAAGACCCAGTGCCAATTCAGAGGACTGATTTTTTAATTTTATTTATACCAGGGATTGAACCTGGGGATGCTGACCCACGCAGCCCCCATCTCCAACCATCTTTTCAATTTTATTTAGAGACAGGGTCTCCCTGAGTTGCTTAGGGCCTCGCTAAGTGGCTGAGGCTGGCCTCCAACTTGTGATCCTCCTGCCTCAGCCTCCTGAGTTGATGGGATGACAGGTGTGGGCCACCCCCAGAGGCCCTGCTTGAGAATTTTGATTGGTTCATCGAGTATTCAAATCTTATCTCAATTCCAGAGAGTTTTCACTTTTGTTCCCCAGTTTGCCTTTCCATCCTCTTAGTGAATAAGTTTTTGAACGTTCAATTTCCTCCTCTTTGTGTCTTAACCCCTTTCACATCTCCCGTGTCTTTATCTATTTGCCATATTTTGGAATTTGGAGCTGAGTCATATCCTTGTAATTGGAAATTTCAACAATTTTACTTTATGTCTGGAAGTTGCTAGAAGATTTTTTTTTTTTTTTTTGCTTCTTGGATTCTACTTATGCATTCAATTTCGGATTTCTCCAAATCATAATTGCAAGCACACTTAGTTTGTAACGGTTGTTTTAATTTATTGTTATGATTATCCTTACTTTTTTCCCAGTTGACTCTCCCGAGGATTCCCTTCATTATTTTAAAAAATGTAAAAAATCTTTTTTTTTCCATTGAAAGACAGGTGAAATATTCATTGTTGAGATGGCAGGACACCTAAAGCTAGCTTCAAAGGAATCCGGGTGGCGTTGAGGGAATCAATGGGGGTAAAGATAAAGCAACATTGGCTTGGTGATTTTTAGTTCTCATTTCATGAGCTCCTCTTCACCAAGAATCTTCTTTCCCTTGGGGAATTCTCCTGCTCTGTGCTGTGGGAGCATTGCTAGAGAGAAAGTTTTTCTTTTCTTTAGTTACTTAACCTCATGTATTGAAGGGGTGCTGGGTGAGGTTTTAAAAAATTGATATCTTGTCTTTGAGATTTCTGCAACATAAGGTTACCAAAAAAAAAAAAAAAAAAAGAAAATCCACACCTAGCTTAAAGAATGTAGAATCCTTTTCCCTAGAGTCTCAGTACAGTTAATCTTTGTTCCTTCTCTGCTCTGCTGGGAAAATTTATTATAATTCCTTTTTTTTTTTTTTAACTCTGGGTAGTTTTTCAGGGTCCTAGATTTTTTTTTTAATATTTATTTTTTTTAGTTGTAGGTGGACACAATATCTTTATTTACATTGATATGGTGCTGAGGATCAAACCCAGTGCCTGGTGCATGCTAGGCGTGTGGCTCTACCACTGAACCCCAGCCCCAGCCCCAGGGTCCCAGTTTTTAAGCAAAGCCTCAGTCTGGATCTTAAACTTGGATGCACAAGAGAGAGTTTTCATTCCAAAGAGGGCACGGATTAGGAAACTTTTCAAATACATTTATACCCATCACCCAGCTCAATTTCTGCAAAACAGAGTTCACCTTTCTTCACTTAGGCCCCACCCACTCCACCCAATCCTGGACCAGTCTGAAGCAAGCCCCGCCCTGCCCATTCATTCCAACGCCAGGCCAGTCTGAGGCAGGCCCCTCCCACTCCTTCCAACGCTGGACCAATCTAAGGCAGGCCCCGCCCACTCCTTCCAACACTGGACCAATCCAACAGCAGGCCCCGCCCACTCCTTCCAACACTGAGCCAGTCTAAGGCAGGCCCTGCCCGCTCTTTCCAGTACTCTAAGGCAAGCCCCGCCTACTCCTTCCAACGCTGGGCCAATCCAACAGCAGGCCCCACCCACTCCTTTCATTGCTGGGCCAGTCTAAGGCCCTCCTTCCAATGCTGGGCCCATCTAACAGCAGGCCCCACCCACTCCTGTCAAAGCCGGGCCAGTCTAAGGCAGGCCCCGCCCAGTCCTTCCAACGCTGGACCAATCCAACGCAGGCCCCACTCACTCCTTCAGAATCATTGGGCTTGTCTCCTGTCAGTCAAACAGAGCCCCCGCCAGGAGGAGGCCTTCCTTGACGTAAATGCGTAAATGCTCGGCTGGTTGATTGATTAATCTAATCACTAATTTACTAATCTAATCGTTGGCCCCGACCAGGCCTACGCAGGCCCCGCCCGCTGACTCACAGCGCCCAACTTCCGCCCTGCTCTCCCTTCCCTTCCCAGCTGAGTTTCCACGAGCAGCTCTTCCGGTTCCAACCCAAACGCCTCTCCCTGGCGCCCTCCCGTCTGCCTAGGAGCCTCTCTGAGGGCATGACAGTTCCTTTCCCAGGCACTTTACTCGACTATAATTACTGTGTACATTTTCCCCCTAGTGATTAGATTAATTAATCAATCAATCAACCAGCGGAGCATTGACGTCCAGGAAGGCCTCATCCTGGCGGGGCTCCGTTTGACTGACAGGAGACAAGACCAATGATTCTTCCGGGTCCGCCCCTTCCCGCTCTGCCTCTCCTGGCTCCGCCCACTCCCCTTTGGTCACGTGTGCAGCTCACCGCCTATAAAAGGAGACTGACGGTCAGGCTGAGCGCAGTTGGGCTAGCAGCGCCTGAGGGTTCGCATCTCTCCTGCCAAGGCGCGCAGCCGACCGCCGACTTTGGAAGTTCCGACCGCTGATTTTGGAAGTTCCGAACGCTGACTTTGGAAGTTCCGAACGCTGATTTTGGAAGTTCCGCTAGGACCCTGCAGAGAGCTCCAGACGACCAACCCGGGGGCATTCCATCCTAGAAAGGTGTCCTAGACGTGCATCTTGCTTTTAGGCATCCAGAGTCAGATCAAAAGCATCGCAGCTAGACGATCAGGTAGGCGTCCCTGGAGGATGGGTAGCTCGTGCAAGGTCGCTGGGTACCAGGGGGTCTCCAGGTGCCCAGAAGGACCTGTCTGCCCCTGGGCTTCGTCCTCCCCTTCCCCTGGAGGGATCATCTCACCCCTTGGGCAACGTTAATCCCATGTTTCGTCTTTGCCCCTGGCCACTGGGATAGGTGACCGCCCATCTCTAG
Organism: Urocitellus parryii; assembly: GCF_045843805.1. Taxonomy (NCBI): domain Eukaryota; kingdom Metazoa; phylum Chordata; class Mammalia; order Rodentia; family Sciuridae; genus Urocitellus; species Urocitellus parryii. The sequence continues at coordinate 20,516,427 of NC_135546.1, read as the reverse complement.
GCCATTGCCGACAAGCTATTGGTTCTTCCTGGAAAACATCTCAGCACGTCCAAGTGCACCCCTTTCCAACGTGTTCCCGCACATAGCCCCCCTTTTACCAGTAATGCAATGCCCCTGGGCCTCAGAGGCTGCTGGCCGTGCGGGCCAGGGTGCCCATCCTGGAGGGTGATGCAGGGAGACCGCCTGGGGAATCAGGGGTGGCTTTGCCGCGGGACCAACCTGTTTTCATCTCCCAACAGATTTCCATATGGAGGGACAAAGGCGATCGAAACGTCTTCGCCAAATGGCTGATAATCAAGGTACTGTCGTTCTCTCTTAATTTTCTCCCAGTTTAGACTTTACTTTTGAAATTAACTCAGACAACTGAGAGATCCAAACAGGGCACATTAGGAAATGCAGCGGCCCCGCCCACTCTCAGCCTCCCACCTGCTTAGATCACCTTTGACAGCCACCCAAATGGGATTTTGTAGCATTAGTCTCCATTTTGGGTCCCAGGGATTGAACTCGGGGCACTTGACCACTGAGCCCCATCCCTCTTTTGTATTTTATTTAGAGAGAGGATCTCGATAAGTTGCCTAGGGCCTGACTAAATTGCTGAGGCTGGCCTCCAACTTGTGATCCTCCTGCCTCAGCCTCCCGAGCTCATGGGATTATGGGTGTGTGCCCCTGCACTTGGCTGATTCTTGAGTTATTATTTGCTTATTGAACACTGATTCCTTCTCGATTCAATCAGTCCATCAATTTCATCTCCTCATGGCTTGCTGACACCTAAGGCTGCTCTCTGCCATCTTCCCAGTAGTCACCCTGACAGTCTCCCTTCACAGTCACCTGGAGAGTTCCTTATGGTCATCTTTTGAATTTTAATTCCGTTTCCTGTCTGGCTTCCTTTTCTTTGTTTGTATACCTTTCCTCTTTGGAGAAAGCCCACAGATAGCTTCTCAATAAAACATGTATTAAAAGGAAATTAGGTAAGACCTTCCCTGTCTGAAAATGTCTTCCTTCTGTCTTTCCTTGTTCCTAAATGCTAGTTTGGTTGGGTATAAAATTTCAGGTAGAAAAATCCATTTCCCTTAAATTTTTGAAGACATTTTCTATTGTCTTCTACGCTCTAGTGTTGTTCTCCTCCTCCTCTTCAATTCCTTTTCCTCCTCCTCCTCCTCCTCTTTCTTCTCCTTCAACTCCATCTCCTCCTCATCCTCCTCCCTCTCCTCCTCCTCCTCTTCCTCCTCCTTCCTCCTCCTCTTTCTTCTCTTCAATTCCTTTTCCTCCTCCTCCTTCTCCTTTTCCTCCTCTTCTTCCTCCTCCTTTCTCTCTGATTTAGTGATTCAGCATCTTCTCATTGTCATCAATACTCCAAAATTTTAGGTACTATGTCCCTAATTTTCCTATTTCATTCCCCTTGTTTTGGGTTTTTATCATTTTGGGGGTTTTTCTTTGCTTCCTGGATTTCCTCACCTTTATCTTCTGAAATTCCCATGGACATTTTAATCTCTCCTCTCCTATTTTTTATTTCAAGGAGTCTTTCCTGAGTGTTCTTTTCAAGTGTCCTATAATTGGTTCTGGGGTGTAACTGATTATCTTTCTGTAATGTTCATTGTAGATTTTTTGGCTTTTGGAAACCTTCCTCTGTGGCTTGAACAATCTCCAGGTTGACTTTTTCCCTTTGGGTTTCCTTCTATCTTTCCCATCCAGCTTCTAATTTTGATGTTGGTGGCTTCCTGTTGCTGCTTATATTTAAAAATAGGGCCTCAAAGAAGCCAAAGGAAGCACTGAGCCCAGGAACGGTGTTTGTTGACTGGCTACAAAAGAATTTCTGTGCTTGGGCTGACAATTTGGAAGCCCGCATGTCAGTCAGTTCCTTGGGATGTCTTCTGCAGCAGGTGCCCAGAGAGCAACCTGCTGATGGTCCTGAGTCTGGACTCCACCATTGATAAGATTCCACCCAAGTTAGTAGAACACTTCGGTGGAATTTTGCAGAAAGAGCCAGACCTGGGCTGCCCCCCACACATGTCCCCATGTCCCCTCCCTTCCCTGCGCTCCCAGTCTGCTTCACTCTCAAATTCTTCCTTTTGAGCTGCTTAGGGCCTTGCTGAGTGGCTGAGGCTGGCCTCCACCTTGTGATCCTCCTGCCTCAGCCTCCAGAGCTGCTGGATTTCCTGGCGTGCACACTACCTGTTGATCTGTTATAAACCAACTACCCTCCCTTGGTATTCTTCTAGTATGAAAAATCAGTAGCTATGACCAAACTGTCTTCTGGAACATTACCCTCCATACAGACTATCCCCCATCTTTACATCTTTGCCAGGTTGGTGGAAGCATAACCATGTCCTGATCTTTCATTTGAATGGTCTCAATGCATCTTATTTGCATATGTGACTGTCCATTTCTCTCCTGTTGTAGGTGGTCTATGCTTGTTCCTCGCTCTCTTCTCCTATTGTGTTGTCTTTCTTATTGAATGTCAAGTGCTCTTTGCATTTCTGAGTCTCCTCAATTCAGGGTTTCTCCATGACTTCAGAAAACCTAGTTCTGCCAGGTGCCGTGGCATACGCCTGTCATCCTAGCAGCTCGGGAGGCTGAGGCAGGAGGATCGCAAGGTGGAGGCCAGCCTCAGCCACTGAGCAAGGCCCTAGGCAACTCAGCGAGATCCTGTCTCTAAATAAAATAGAAAAAGGGATGGGGATGGGGCTCAGGGGTCGAGAACCCCTGGGTTCCATCCCTGGGACCAAACAAAACAAAACAAAACAACTAAATGAAATAGTAATTCATGCCAAATTCTGAATTGGAAATGGGATCAGGACAGACAGGGATCCTCAGGGACCTGGTGCAGATGCTGCGGGGGCTCTCCTGGTCCACCCTGAGCCTCCTTCCTGTTCTCCCTCCCCTAGAGGCTTCCTGGGCAAGCCGTTGACTTACTTTCTTTGTGGGGGGTGTACTGGATTGAACCCAGGGGCCCTCGACCCCTCAGCCCCATACCCAGCCCTATTTTGTATCTTATTTAGAGACAGGGTCTCACTGAGTTGCTCAGGGCCTCGCTTTGGCTGAGGCTGGCCTCCACCTTGCGATCCTCCTGCCTCAGCCTCCTGAGCCGCTGGGAGGACAGGTGTGTGCACCACCATGTCCAGCTAGCCTCTGCCTTTCTCCTCACCCTCTGCTTCTCTTACTAACTCCAGGTGGACGTCCAGGGAGTCCCGGCTGCTCCAGTGCGTGTCATGAAGATCCTGCGCAAGACAGAGGACCCACGGACCCATGCCTACCTTCCAAACCCATTGCCTACGTGATGCCCATGAAACGGGAGGCCCCGGCTCCCCCAGAGCCTCCTCACCCTGCTCCAAGAGGCCGAAGAGGACCAAGAGGCCGTGGTGGCCAAAGAAGCCAGAGAGGACAGAGGGCAGGGAGGGCAGGGAGGGGAGGGAGAGGCGTCAGCCGGGTGGAGGAAGCCTTGCAGGGGGAATTGGGGCGCCCTAGAGAGCTGAACAACCCTGGGGGCACAGACCACCCCGCGGAGGCAGAGGCCACGGAGGCCCCAGCCTCTACAGCCAATGAGGCTGTCCTGCTGGCCCTCGGGGACCCCGAAGTCCAGCTCTGGAGGAGACTCCAGACGCAACCCGTGGTCCCCAGGCCTGAGCCTCTACTGGGGCAGCAGGAGTCGGTTAGTTACCCCTACGTAGTGTTCAGCCCCTTGGCCGGCTCTGGCCTCCACTTCACCCAGACCGCCTCGGGGACCCTTGTATCTGGGGTCCCCCTGTTCTCCTCACACATGAGGCTCTGAGTTCATGGTTTACAGGGTCTCTCTGAGTGGCTCAGGGCCTCACTCCGTGGCTGAGGCTGGCCTCCACCTTGCAATCCTCCTGCCTCAGCCTCCCGAGCTGCTAGCTGAGATGACAGCAGGGGCCACCTCGCCTGGCCTGCTGGTCTCTTTTTCTCCCCCCTGGACTTTTGCTAAGGACTCTTCCCCCTCAGGCCCCAAATCGCCATCCTGTTCCTGCCCCGCACTCTCTGCTCCACCAAAAGTGCCTCCTGGGAACCTAAGTCCTGGACCCCTCCAGGATCCCGATAGCCCCTGACCCTCTGCTTTCTCTGTTTAACCAAAGACACACTGGAATGGAATTTCTCGATGCCTATTAAAGTAAATCCGCAATCTTCCTTGGTCTCCTCTCTCTATTTTCCTTGACGACCACGCATTTTTGGAAAAGAGGGCACATAAGTCACATCCAAAAAAAAAAAAATAAGACTAATAGAATATTCAGGAAGAGATTTTTATTTTCTTTCTTAATTTGGGGGGAACCAGGGATTGAACCCCGGGGACACTTAACCACTGAGCCACATCCCCAGCCCTTTTAGACACAGGGTCTCGCTGAGTTGCTGAGCGCCTTGCTGAGGCTGGCCTCCAACTTTTGATCCTCCTGCCTCAGCCTCCAGAGTCTCTGGGATCACAAGTGTAGCCACTGCACCCAGCACTTAGTGAGGCCCTGAGCAACTCAATGAGACGCTGTCTCTTATCTAATTCCCGGAGGGGATGCAGGTGCTGGACACGAAATGGTCATCAAACTCTAGAGTCTGAGACTTTCATTTTTGGTCCTGGGGATTGAACCCAGGGGTGCTTCACCCCTGAGCCCCGTCCCCAGCCCCTTTTTCTATTTTCTTTAGAGACAGGGTCTCGCTGAGTGGCTCATGGCCTCTCTAAGTGGCGGAGGCTGGCCTCCACCTTGCGATCCTCCTGCCTCGGCCTCCTGAGCCGCTGGGATGACAGGGGTGGGCCACTGCATCCAGCCTGGACTTGGAGACATTTTTCAACTTAAGTGCGGGTGCTCATTGGGAACTGCTAAACGAAATGAAATAATAGAATGTAAAATTCGAAACAGATTGATTGAGGAAAGTGTGGATCAAAGATCTGATGAATCCAACAAAAGGCATGGCGGGGTTAATAGGGGTAGGGAGAAAGCACTCCCCTTTTTAAATGCTAAATAAGGGATAAATGATTGGCCAGCAGCCTCCTTGGCTTCAATGGGAATATTTAAAATGTTTTACCATTAAGCCGGATGCTGGCAGTAAGTTTCTCACAGATGCGTTTGATCAAGTCAAGGTACATCCCATCTTCTCAGTGCTTGATAAAAGGTGAATTACGACTTGGAGTTTATATTTTATAAAATAAGTTTTGACCATCGGGTCTTCATTTGTAAGAAGAGAAGACGCCCAAGACAAATGAGAATTTTCCCCATCATGATTTTTTTTCCCCTTGTTGTACTCAACTATTCTCTTAAAGCAGACCTTTGGCTTCTTATGATGCTATGAATCTTTTATTAAAATTTTGCTAAAGACCCCCAGGGTCCGGCGGGGCATGCCTGTACAGTCAGTGGCTCAGGAGGCTGAGGCAGGAGGATCGCAAAGTTGGAGGCCAGCCTTAGCACCTAGCGAGGCCCTCAGCAACTTGGGGAGACCCTATCTTGTCTCTAAATAAAATAGAAAAAGGACTGAGGATGGGGTTCAGGGGTTAAAAAAAGATAGGTCCCAATGAAACACGCAGGTACCAGGTGTGGCGGGAACTGGTGGGATCTCGCGAGACTTCACCTCCCCGCAGTCCCTGGGCGCCCCGCCCTCCGGGCCTCCAGCCTCAGCCTCCTTCTGCGAGATGCGCAAATTCTGGGTTATTCCATCTCGGCTGTTTCCAGGGTGTTTCTATGACCAAAGGGCTTCACTAATCACTTGCATTTGAAGTCTTAAGGACCCGTTTTTGCTTCTAAATTTCTAAAATGAATTCCCAAAGTGAGGCCTCTATGTCAAATGGCCACATTTTATTTTAATAGCTACAAAGAAATTGCCTTCCAATTAGGTCACATTAGTGACAGGTGTCACAAGCCGTGGACGAGGACACCATTTCCTTGCAATAAAGATTGTAATTTCATCCACGTCCCCGTCCTGTGCCGAGCATCTGATGCATTATCTCCATCAATTGGCTCCTAACTGCCTGAGCCCTGTTTTTCCTGTAAGAGTCCTTTTGTAGGTGCCAGGGATGGAACCCAGGGGTGCTTCTCCTTGGAACCCCCGTCTCCAGCCCTTTTTATACTCCATTTAGAGACAAAGTCTCGCTGAGTGGCTGAGGCTGGCCTCCACCTTGCGATCCTCCTGCCTCGGCCTCCCGAGCTGCTGGGATGACAGGTGTGGGCCACCGTGCCCGGCTCTTGTAAGAGTCCTTAGAGTCCAGGAGACTCTGATTTGAGACTCTAGCCAATGGGGCTCCGGAGAGGACACCCTGCTGCCCAAGGTCACCCAGCGTCTTGGTAGGGAGGAGTGTTCTGGGAAGTGGGCACAGAGACTCCCGTTCCTGAGACTAGTGCTCAGCATTCTCACCGTGAGACATCTTCCTGCATCCGCAGGACTCAGTGACCCTCTGCTGTCCTTCCACCTTCCCAACTCTTCTGAGCCCCTCCTCTAAGGGACCAAGAGGACATTTCACGTCCCTGGGCACTGGGTGCCTCTGCTCCCAAGTCCTGGCAAACAGCCAGAAGTTTGTCTCTGGTGCTTGAAGGGACCCAGATGTGGCTCTGCCCAGGGCCTGGCCTTGTCCCTCCCAGAGTCCCCTGCTCCTGTGGAAGTGGCTGCTGCCTTTTTTCCCCCACGAGCCACAGTCCGATCAATTTTGCTTTCAAAACACCAGGACAGGTTGGAGGGGCTGCTGGCCTGGGGGTGGGACATGTGTGACAATCTCCTTCCTGAGGGCCACCACCCCTCCGCCCCTCCACGTCGCCTGCGGGAGAGTTGGACTCATTAAAAATAATTGCCCGGCCAGAGTCATTAGGACCCCTTGGCAGTGTCCCAGGTCCTGCTTTGGTGACAGGAGTCCCCTCCTCTCCCAAAGCCTTCTGCAAATCAGGAGCTGGTGGCACCCCGGGGACCCTGCGCTGGCAGGAGAAACGAGACCTGAGATCAGAGGCTCATGGATAATGAGGGGCACAGCGGCGCGCAGCCCTGAGCATGCCCTGGGCACAGCCTCGGAGGACATCCAGGCGGGCACTGGGGTGCTGGGGGCTGCAGCAGCTGCTCCCCACTTTGATTGTCACTGGGAGTGACAGAAACACCAGCAGATATGCAGCCAGCAGGGGGGCCCAGCTGGGGGGACCTGGCCACCACCTGGCCCCGGTGGGGAGGCTGGTGGACAGAGCCAAGGGGGGGACCCCAAGCCAACTGGAGCACCTCTTCTGGGCCACCCTGTTGGACATGTGCAGCCCTGGTTGACCTAGAGGGCAGGACGCGGCCACCAAGGCAGATCTGGGTGCAGCTGGACAGCCCCAGCCCTCAGGGCTCCCAAGGCCAAGCACACGAGGCCAGCAGCACTTGGCTTAGTGATCATTTCCCTGCTGTGACCCAAAGACTTGAGAGGGGGACAGTGGACGTGGGGCTCAGGATGTCCGAGGTCCCAGTCCACAGACGGTGGCCCCACTCCTGGGACATCATGGAGGAAGAGTGTGGGGACGGAGCAGCTCCCATGGAGACCAGGGAGCAGAGACTCCACTCTCCAGGGACAAAGAGAGACCCCAAGCCACGGGCCCAGGGCACCTCCTCCTCCACACCCCACCTGCCTCCAGGGGCCACCAGGGGACCCCCAGGGAGCCATTCCGTGCTGGGGTTCAGGCCTCACACCCCCTCAGTCCTCCTCTGGACCTTCCTGCATTGTCCCCACCCCACCACGACAGCGCTGAAACCTGACTCCTGACCACCCTTTCAGGCTCCCTGGACAATTTCAGGACCCTGGACAGCGCCAGGACCTTGGACAGCATTCAGGACCCTGGACAGGGCTCAGGACCTTGGACAGGGTTCTGAGCCCCCCTATCCCCCCACACACCACCCATCACAGGGAACCAGGAACTCCCCCAACACCTGGGTCACAGGGATCCCCCATGGAGGGCCACCAGAGGGGTGCCCATTCTCCTTGCCTGCAAACCGTGTGTTTGATGGACAGCCTCGTGTGTCCTTCCCTCCTATTGCAAGCCTTGACCCACAGTGGGGCTGTATCTGGAAGGGGGTTCCCTAAAGAAATCATGAGAATTAAATGAGATCCACGAAAATGGGAATTTATCCTAGGTCCCAGTGCACCCTCCTGTCCTGTTTATCTCTCTGCATGGGGTGTTTCGTTATAGCAGCTGGAGCAGACTGATACACACTCATGCCCACGCATCTGAAATGGATGCTTTCAAGATGCTCAGCTCTGGGTAGAGAACGCGCCAGGCGAATATGGTACTTTAACCATCATGTGAAAGTGCCAATCAAGATGTGAGGATGGGCCAAGCGCCGTGGCACACGCCTGTCATCCTAGTGGCTCGGGAGGCTGAGGAAGGAGGATGGCAAGTGGAAAGGAGGCCAGCCTCCGCAACAGCAAGGCCCTCAGCAGCTCAGGGAGACCCTGTCTCTAAATAAAATACAAAATCAGGCTGGAAACGGGGCTCCGTGTTCAAGTGCCCTTGAGTGCCATTCTCTTGGGACAGTGTCAGGACTGGCTTGAGATGTGCCCAGCAGAGTCCTCTGGGAGGCCACCTCTTAGCATCCTGGGGAAGCCTGGGCTTCTGATCTGTGAGATTTGGGCACCATTGCTTGTGGCATCACCTGGGAACAAGGTCTGAGTTCTGTCACCCCCAGAAAACCCGATGAAATGTGCAGCTACGTGTGTGCCAATCAAAAGGGGACTTCAAACACCATTGGCCTGCGAGGGTCTTGCCCAGGACCTGGCATCGAACTGGCTCCACAGCTGGCCAAGTGTCTCTGAGCTGTGCAGATCCCTGGACGGGCCTCCCTCTTTATTTCAAAAAAAAAATCACATTTTGTACTTCCAAAAATCTCTAATTAATTCTCTCTCATAACCGCTAATTCTTATTTTTACACTGATCTCCATGATCTCTCCAGAGGCTAATTTTCCAATATCATAAAATAATTCCTGTTCTGATTGCTCTATTAGATCCGGCTCTTCCAGGGAAGTGGTTCACACGAATCCAATCCACCGTTCTCTTCCATGGGCCCTGGCTGGCCCCACGCGGTGGGCCCTACTTTCTCATGGAATGTTCTAGAACATTCCTACCCAGAGGAGAGTTTCCCTTTTAACCCCCTACCCCCCAATCTGGTTATTCTCTGACGTTTTAGGGAATTAAAAAGGTCTGGGCTTCCTGGGTGTGGTGTTCTTCTTTTGGAGGTTGATTGTTTTAAAAAGAGATCTTGCTGGGTGGGGTGGCATGGGCCTGTCATCTCGGGAGGCTGAGGCAGGAGGATCGCAAGTTTAAGGAATGGTCTCCATGGGGGTTTCTGAAACCCACCCCCCTGCCAACACCAAGGAGAGAGTGTTTCTGGGAGCGTGGGCTCCTTTAAAGATACCATCTACGTTCTATAGGAAAACCCGTGGTTTTGATTTTATTTGTCATGTGTTTAATCACTTCAATGAAGACCCTCAATTAGTGACAAGTAGCTCTTCACTTAATTCTCTGCATAAGGATCAGATGAGGCAGCCAGTAGACAGGCCCCGAAAGGAGAGTGCCTTATACAACCCCCCCCCCAAAGGAGCCACCCCAGGCCTGCATGGCGGGTCACCGTGTCACTTGGTCTCTTCTGGCTCAACGTCTACCCTTCCAGGGTGGGGCCCTCACGATCGCTATCCAAGACGGGCAGCACCAACCAATCAGCGAGCTCCAGGCTGCTGACCCAGGAGAAGAAGAAAACCATTGGCCAGGTTTAAGGGACATGTGCAAGACTTGAAGTCTTTGAGGAAAGTCCTTGGATGCGGCCACTTGGTCACATGGTGGTGAGGCAAGTGGACATGTGGTGGCTACCAAGTGACCGTGTCCCAGCTAACGTGTGAGACTGGATGACTGGGAAAGGAGGGGAGAAGAGATTTAGGAGAATACTTAGCCAACTCTGCCATGATGTCATTAGCAAATAATGCAGACGGAGTATCTGTTTTCTCCTCCTCCTCCTGCTGCTCCTCCTCCTCCTTCTCCTGCTCCTCCTCCTCCTCCTGATCCTCCTCCTTCTCCTTCTCTCCTGATTCCTTACCTCCTCCATCTCTTTTCCTCCTCCTCCTCCCTCACCTCCTCCTCCTCCCTCTCCTCCTCCTTCTCCTCCTCCTCCCTCTGCTCCTCCTTCTGATCCTCCTCCTGATCCTCCTCCTCCTTCTCCTTCTCTCCTGATTCTTTATCTCCTCCAGCTCTTCTCCTCCTCCTCCTCCCTCACCTCCTCCTCCCTCTCCTCCTCCTTCTCCTCCTCCTCCCTCTCCTCCTCCTCCTCCTCCCTCTCCTCCTCAGGTGGCACACACCTGTCATCACAGTGGCAAGACAAAGAGGAAGAGAAGGAGGAGCAAGGACCAGATCCTTGCTAAGAGGATGGCAGGGACCAGGGATTCTTACGAAAAAATGGAAGGAGAGAAGGTTCAGGATAAAGACCACGCCCGTCGTCCCCTTGGCTCAGGAGGCTGAGGCAGGAGGCTCACAAGGTGGAGGCCAGCCTCAGCCACTTAGTGAGGCCCTAAGCAACTCCGTGAGACCCTGTCTCTAAATAAAATACAGAGTAGGGCTGGGGATGGGGTATGTAAAAAATTCGAACTTCCAGCATAATTAGAGAAACTTTCTATTAAAAAAAACACAGAATGTGAGCTTCCTTTTCATCCGTGTGAGTGGCAGATTAAAGAGGTGAGCAGGTGGGGTTCCGAGGCCGAGAGAAAAAGCGGCATTCACCTGCGTGGCTGGGGGTGGGGACTCAGTTGGCGTAACCTTTGGGGAGAACAATTTCCAAATTGCTCTCCAACGTGAGATGTCGGTTCTCCCCAGCGACTCTGCCTCCGCGTCCATCCAAGATGAATTGTTCACTGGTGGGAGTGGGGAGCAATTTCTGGGGGCATAGAGGCTTTTGAATGGGTCCCAGTGGGGAGGCGTCTCTGGAGCAGAAGGTGGCCTGTGGCACTCTGTGAATGGGTCTGGGGTCCACCCTGACCCCCAGCCCCTGAACTCGGTGCCTGGCGGGGAACCCAGGCTGGGTGAGTCCTGCCCACCAGGGTTGGATTGGAAGGAGAACCCTGGGCAAGCCTTGGGTCACAGAGCAGGGAGAACCCTCTGTACCTAACAAGGGGGCTGGAAATGGGCTGTTCAAACCCCACTGAGAAAAGGAGGGTACACCAGGGACGGCGGCCCACGCCCGTCATCCCAGCAGCTTGGGAGGCTGAGGCAGGAGGATGGAGAGTTGGAGGCCAGCCTCCACAATTTATCAAGGCCCTGAGCAGCTCAGGGAGACCCTGTTACTAAATTAAAAAAAAAATTTAAAGGCCTGGGAAAGGGTCTCAGCAGTAAGCACCCAGTGGGATCAGACAACTTGATGGGACTATGGGCTGCCCAGATATTTGGCCAATATGATTTTGGGTGTTCTTGTGAGGGGTGTCTTGAGATGAGAGAGCATTGGAGGCCCAAGGCTGAGTGTAGCTCATGGCCCTCCATAACATGGGTGGGCCCCGTCTCATCCGTCGAAGGCCTGAATAGAGCAAAAAAAGACAAAGGTCCAGGGCCATTGACAGGCCACCCGAGAGGCCCCACCTTGTTGCAGGGTCACCAGGACAAACGCTTTGATCATCATGAGGTCATACACGATGACTTCATAATGAAAAGAGTCCCCTCCCCCAATTCCACGTGGCCAGAAAACTAAATCATAACTTGATTTTAAAAAAGAAATCCAAAGAAATGTTAAATATCCACAAATTGACGATATGAAAAAACTTGTGGTCCATTAGCATCGAATGATCATTTGTTCCTTTAATTAATTAATTAATGGGGGGGGGAGACCAGGGAGTTGCTTCTGGCCTGGTTAAGCGGCTGAGGCTGGCCTCCAAACTTGCGATCCTCCTGCCTCAGCCTCCTGGGATAACTGGGATGACCGGTGTGAGCTACACTTGGTTTATTTGTTGTTTTTTTTAAACCAGAAATCTGCAATAAACATCTTACCAGGGGAAAAAATGTCAGAGGAATCCCCAATAACATAGGAATGTAGACAAGAGTCAGTGCTGTGCTTGGTACTTCTCAATATCTCTCTGTGTGTGTGGGTTTGTTATGGTACTGGGGATGGAACCCTGGGTCTTGCACCTACTGGGGAAATACTCTACCCCTGAGCCACCCTTTTTTGTTTGGGGACAGGGTCTCACTAACTTGTGGAGGCTGGCCTCCGACTCTCCATCCTCCTTCCTCAGCCTCCCAAGTCGCTGGGATTATACAGATTCGCACCAGCACAGTTGGCTGTCCCAGCAGCTAAGGGAGGCTGAGGCAGGAGGATCGAAAGTTCGAGGCCAGCCTCAGCAACTTGGTGAAACCCTCAGGAACCTAGCAAGTCTCTGCCTTAAAATTAAAAAAAAAAAATTAAAAGGACTAGAGAGGGTATCTCCGTGGTAGAGGACCCCCAGGTTCTACCCCGAGTACAAAAAATATATATAAATATATAAAATATAAATATATAAAATATATATTCTAGAAAAGAACGGGGAAAAAAGTATCATTACTTAAAGGCAATAAAATCATTTATCTAGAAAAATCTGAGAGTCTAATAAGTAAATGACTTTTCTCTGGCCCCTTTTTGCACAGATATAAATTAGAGATAAGATTAGCCCGTACCTCGTAGGGTTATTACAACTGATAATTAAGTCCACACACCACAGGAACCGGGAATGATTTCCTGCACCCTTGCTGAACCCTAATGAGGTATCAGATCCACGTCCAAAAATTAATAACATACCCACAGACCAATAATAACCAACCAGAAGTTGAATAAGAATTTAAATTCCATTCCCAGTAGCAACCCAAACTGTGATATACCTAAAAAAATAAAAAAACCGAACCAGCCCGGGTAAGGTGGGTGGCACAGACCTGTCATCCCAGGCTTGGGAGGCTGAGGCAGGAGGATCGCAAGGTGGAGGCCAGCCTCAGCAACATGGAGGCCCTGAGCAAAACTCAGGGAGACCCTGTCTCTCAATAAAATACAAAATAGGGCTGGGGACGGGGCTCCGGGGTCGAGGGCCCCTGAGTTCAATCCCTGGTACCCCCCAAAAAAACAGAAACAGAAAGAAAAAAAGAAACTAATCCTAGGGGTGACTCTTAGGCAGCCAGAGGCTGCTCTGGTATGAGTGGGGGGTCTCCCCCCAAATCCCCAGGGTGAAAACCAGTCACCAGTCTGATTGCTTAGGGGAGGGGGCGGAGCCTGTGAGGGGTGGTGGGGTGACGGCCCAAGAGTGGGACTGGGATTAGTGCCCTTTTACAGAGACCCCAGGGAGCTGCCTTGGCCTTACCACCCTGCAAGGACACTGAGGGGCACCATCCATGAGCCAGAAGGGCCTCACCAGCCCCAGGCCGCCAACCCTTGACCTTGAACCTCCCAGCCTCCAGAACCGTGAGGAATAAGCTCGTCTGGTTGATAAGCCACCCGCTTAGGGTAGTTTGTGACAGCATCTCCCAACAGGGGTGCTGAGCCCTGGAAGCCACATCCCGAGCCCTTTTTTTAAAATTTTTTTTTTTTTTTAATTTAGAGACAGGGTCTGGCTAAGTTGCTTTACAGCCTTGCTAAATGACGGAGGCTGGCCTCTAACTTGCAATCCTCCTGCCTCAGCCTCCCGAGCCTCTGGGATGACAGGCGTGCGCCCCTGTGCCAGGCCAAGGTGATTTTTTTTTCTAATTACTTTACTTATTCCGTATTGACGATGGAAGACCAATCTTCCGTAATCCAATTTTTAACTTTTGAAAAATTCAAATCTAATTTTTTTTGTTTTGTTTTCCTGTTTACATCTTTCAATCCCTTTCCCCCCCCAAATTGCAGGACAGAGCACATACATAACTTGGCTTTGCCCAGCTCTTCATGCATCGGTGGGTCCAGATGTTTGTTCTCTGTATCTTTATATGGAGCGTGTGATCGATCATTCATCAAACGAAGTCTTTAGGCCGTTCCATCGGCCATTCTTCAAATCCATTCTTGGATTCAGCTTTTTCCTGGCTGTGACCAAAAGACCCGGCATTGACAATAGCTAAACCGTGGGAGCAACCTAGATGCCCATCAGTAGGCGGATGGATAAAGAAACGGTGGTCCATGTACACAGTGGAATATTACTCAGCCTTGAAGAAGGATGCATTGATGACATTTGCAGGTCAATGGATGGAGCTGGGGACGATCATTCTGAGTGAAATAAGCCAGTCCCCCAAAACAACCAAAGGCTGAGTGTCGGCAGGACATCAGGGAGGAAGAGTGTGGGGAGGGAGCAGCTCCCATGGGGACCAGGGAGCAGGGACTCCACTCTCCAGGAACAAAGAGAGACCCCAAGCCACCGCCCCAGGGCCACCTCCTCCCCACACCCCACCTGCCACCAGGGGCCACCAGGGGACCCCCCAGGGAGCCATTCCTGCAGGGGTTCAGGCCTCACACCCCTCACTCCTCCTCTGGACCTTCCTGTGTCACCTCCCACAGGGGCTCTGGGGACACGTCACAGCCAACCGTAACATTCTTACTTTGAATAACAGGATCCTTATCAGACAATTTATTTGATCTTTTCAATTACCCACCTGCCAGATCTTCATGGTCAGAAATAGAAAATGCATATGCGTCCAAGCGAGAAAATGACAGATGACCCATGATTCTCTGTCGCCCAGATAATCAATGGCATCTTTGGGGACCTTTTTCTTGTGCATAAATAACATTTCTTCCCCCCACCAAAAAAATAAAATAAAATAAAAAAGCGATCGCCTTGTCTCAGCGCCACGGTGTCTTGACTTTTCCCATCTCATGACATATCAGGAGCAATTTTCCTTGTTAATCAAGAAACTCCCATTGCATCTTCCCTCCAAGGCTTTACCGTATAATTTTTTCTGCGCCCATCTCCCAGCGTTGGGCCATTGATTCAATGAATCCATACTCGGAGAGCATTGCGACACCTGGTCATCGCTTAGGAGGGACATTTATGATCACAATGTCAAAGCAGAAGTCAGGCCTGTCATCCCCAGCGGCTCAGGAGGCTGAGGCAGGAGGATCGCAAGGTGGAGGCCAGCCTCAGCCACTGAGCGAGGCCCTGAGCCACTCAGGGAGACCCTGTCTCTAGATTAAAAATGCAAAAATAGAGCTGGGGACGGGGCTCCGTGAGTCCAGTGTGACCCTGAATTCTACCCTTGGTGCCCCCCCAAAAAAATAAATAAAATGAAATTTAAAAAGTGATTCAAGGTCTGGGAACTTGCTGAGCGCAGACTGAGGCAGCATGAGAAGAGAAAGAATCCATGTGGGGGTCAGATCCCATGAAAATGGCATGACTTGAAATGACGGGCTGGCCTGGGACCCCCTCTGGGTGCTCAGGGCACCCTCCACAGCGGCAGAGACCAGAGAGGCCCGTGTTGGACACTGGAGGTCTCCAAGTCCCCCCACCACTCCCCAGCTCTGACAGTCTGACCTGCCCCACGGCCTCCTGCATCGTGCTGCTTTGGCACGGAGTAGGTGGAGCCCGGTTTGGTGTCTTGGGACCGGTCAGCCTCCACCCTGCAGGCTCAAATGTAGCAGATAAATAGCCTCCAGCAATTCAAGCCTCCAAAAACAGCCTCCACGCTATCTGAAAGTTAGATGAAGTCTCTGGGAGGTGTGTCCCTTGTAGAGGCTTTCTGGGGCGCAGGCCTGACTTTCCAACATCGTCCCAGCCACCATCGGGGTAGCTCCATCTTGTCGCCAAGGGCAGGATCGAGGACAACTTAGAGGTCAAAGCCAGAGACGCCTCCACCATCGTCAGCCTCGCCTAGCAGGGATGTGTCTCCCCGGCGACAGTCCACAGATCAACAAGGCTTCCCGTTGGCCCTTTAAAAACTCACTTCTCGCCGGGTGCGGTGGCCCACGCCTGTCACCCCCAGCAGCTTGGGAGGCTGAGGCAGGAGGATCGCAAGTTGGAGGCCAGCCTCAGCCAAAGCGAGGCGCTAAGCCACTCAGCGAGACCCTGTCTCTAAATAAAAGACAAAATAGGGCTGGGGGATGGGGCTCAGGGGTGAAGCACCCCTGGGTTCAGTCCCCAGTCCCCCCCACCCACCAAATTAAGAAAGTGGTTCTCCATCTCTCCATGCCCCCAATGGGCGCCAACGAGTTTAAACCAGAGTCCCAATGACATTCTCCAGATGGGACCAGGTACCTTCCGAGATGCAGTTGCAATTAAAAAAAATTAGCATTACCTGTGTCCACATGGAGACCTCCTGATTAACCCCCTGGTCCCCTCTCTGCTGGGAGAGAGGTTAAGAAGTGTCTTTGGAGCGCAGGACCTGCCCGGGGCACCCCCAGGTTAGTGCTCTGCGCATGCTCCTTTGGTGGCGCAGGGAGCAATTGGAGTGGGGGTGAAGAGTCGGAGGAGGAGCAAGGCTCAGCTCTGGGATCCATGTTGAGCACCCCTGGGTTCAATCCCTGGTATTGCCCCCCCACACACACAAAAAAAAAATGTAAAGAGAAAGTCACCAAGATGTTTGTATCTGAAGAACATTGTACCCCTGTGGTACTGGGGACTGAACCCAGGGGTGGTTAAGGACTTAAAAATAATCCGCGCACGACAGTGACACAGCCACACGGATGGCCACAGCAGCTCGATTTACAAAAGCTAAGCTCTGGGACCCACCTCGGTGCCCTTCCACAGAGGAGTGGATAAAGAAAATGTGGTCTGCATACACAGTGGAGTATTACTCAGCCCTAAAGAATGAAATGATGGCATTTGCCTGTAAAAATGGGTGGAACCGGAGAGGATCATGCTAAGTGAAATAAGCCAATCCTCCCCCTCAAAAAAAAAACAAAGGCCAAATGTTTTCTCTGATATATGTAGATGAGAATTCACAATAAGGGTGGCAAGAATAGAATTAGATTAGGAATCGGGGACTGAAGGGAGGGGACATGGGATAGGAAGGATAATAGAATAAAACAGACATCATTACCTTCTGTCCATATGACTGCAGGACTGATGTGATTCTACAACATGCACAATCAGAAAAAAAAAATGAGGAATTACACCCCATTGATGCATGATATGTGAAAGTGCCTAAATGCATTCTGCTGTCATGCAGAACTAACGAAAGCAAATCAAAAAGTTTAAAAAAAAAAAAAGATAGAGTAAGATTTTTATTAGGGAAGAAAAGTGAGATGTGGCAGATCACAAAAACCGCTCATAGTATCAAAAGTCTTCTGCTAATGAATTTTGAAAACGTAAATGAAATATACTCTCAACACACACACACACGAGCAAGTCTAGATCTCAAAAATATCCTAAAGTGATAAATAAGAAAGAATGCCATCGATTGCACATCGTTTATTTTATGCTTTAAAAAGGAAAGAAACCCACACACATTGCTGGCACCCACTTTTACAAAAAAAGGGGAGTAATGATTTTTCCCACCACCAGATCCAAAATCAGGGGAGAGCCTGTCATCCCAGCAGCTGGGGAGGCTGAGGCCGGAGGCTCACGAGTTGGAGGCCAGCCTCAGCCACTTAGCAAGGTGCTGCACAACTCGGTCTCTAGATAAACCCTGTCTCTAGTTAAAATTTTTTTAAAAAATCGGGGATGGGGGGTAATCCTTGCCACTCCCCGCCCCCTCCCCAAAAATTAAAAGTTTGAGATCAAACATCAAACTTTAAGCAGAGCCGGGAGTTCATGGGGTTCCACTCCACAGCGCCAAAGAGGCAGCGTCGGGCCTTACAGGGGGGCCTTTGGGGATCGAGGGGGTCCTGGGGTCTGGGCTGAGGGTCTTCCACCGGGGAAGGGGGCAGAGGGCACAGGTCAGGGCTGGGCGGTGACCGGGGTGGCCAAGTGCTGTGGAGGCCGGAGGCCCACGGGGGTGAGACCTCTTTGCGGCTGTTGAGATGGGCAGCCCCTCTGGCGTGGCCTCTGATCCTGAAAACGCTGGGGGGCCAGGTGGCTGGGTTCTCGAACCCTGGTGGGGGACCCCGGGGGGCCGCTCTGGCCGGAGTGGGCGGGGCTAAGCTGTAAGGGGGCGGGGCCTGAGGATACTCCCAGGAGGGGGCGGGGACAGGGGCGTGGCTTCCCAGCCAGGGGTCCAGGCTGGGGGCGCCCCAAGGCCAAACCGAAGGCCCTGGATATGGGTACCCCGTCCCCAGAGAAGCACCCCAGGGCACCCACGTGTGAGCCCAGGGGCCTCCGGGGGTGGGCAGGGGGTATGCCATGAAGGAGGGTACCCCACAGAATGACCCTGAGAAGCCCGGGTACATAACTAGAGGGCTAATATAGTGGCCAGGGTCGGAGGCCCTGGTCATCCAGGGGTCTGGGACCCCGCAGTGGCCATGCACACACGCCCTGGTCATCCAGGGGACCCCACAGTGGCCATGCGCACAGGCCCTGGTCATCCAGGGATCTGGGACCCCCCAATGGCCTTGCCCAGAGGCCCTGGTCATCCAGGGGTCTGGGACCCCTGAAGCCATGTCGGCGTCCACCACGGGCCTTGCGGAGTCCACGGTCTTGTCTTTAGATGCGCCGTCGCCCACGTCCATGGGGAATGGCTCTCCAAAGCCTGCAGACGCCCTGTGAAGTGGGGTGGGGAGACAGAGTCAGTGACTGTGGGGGTCTGGACTGTGCGAATTGGGGGCTCTTCAGCTTCCCTCTCTGCAGGTCAGAGAATAGAGATGGGATGGAACAAGCCCGGGGCACCATGGCTCATGCCTGGAATCCCAGCAGCTCGGGAGGCTGAGGCAGGAGGATGGCAAGTTGGAGGCCAGCCTCAGCAATGGAGCGAGGCTGTAAGTAGCCTAGGGAGGCTCTGCCTCAAAATAAAAAAATTAATAATAATAATAAAGGGTTGGGGATGTGGCTCAGTGGGAAGTACTCACCGGTGAGGTGGAGAATGCGTGGAATCCCGGAGGAGGCTGAGGAAGGAGGATGGCAAGTTGGAGGCCAGCTTCAGCGATTTGGTGAGGCCCTCAGCAACTCAGCGAGACCCTGTCTCTAAAGAAAATACGGAAAAAAAGGGGGTGGGATGGAGATGGAGCTCAATGGCTTAGCGCCCCTGGGATCCACCCCTGGTACCGATGAATAAATACAATTTTAAAAGAACAAAACTCGCGTTTTCACAATTAATTGGATAAAGAATAAAGCCTTCTGCATATGTGTGGCTTCTCTGTAGCTAATCAAAGTGCAAAATCCGATTTTTCTTTAAGTGCATGAGATCCCTCTCTGATCCCGAGGCTCGACCTGGGACTCTTGGGGTGGGTCTGGGGGCAAAATTCTTGGTACCTCGTTCCCCTAGAGAATGTGCAAGGGAGCCACTTGGTGAGGCCCCCAAGTCACTCTGCGAGACCCTGTCTCTAAATTAAAAAAAAAAAAATTTAAAAAGGACTGGGGATGAGGCTCAGTGGTTAGCGCCCCTGGGATCAATCCCTGGGACCAAAAAAAAAAAAAAAAAAAACATAAAAAAGAAAAGAAAAAGCAAGATCCATCAACCCAAGGACACTTCCCACGGAGCTACCTCCCCAACCCTTACTTTTATGATTAATTTTTTTTTTTTTTTAAATTTGAAACAGGGCCTCACTAGGCTACTTTACAGCCTCGCTCAATTGCTGAGGCTGGCCTCCATCTTGCGATCCTCCTGCCTCAGCCTCCGGAGCCCCGGGGATGACAGGCGTGCGCCATGGCACCCCGCCAAGTGTCAGTCCTGGTTCATGGCGACTTACCTTCTTGGTTTTCCAAAGATGCGTCTCTTTAGTTTTTCGCAGCGAAGTTCTTGGAAATCTGGAGGCTCTAGCAACAGAGGCTGAAAAGGTCTTCTAAGCTGGTTGGGATTCCCTGGGGAGGCGTCTCTGCGGTCGTCGTCCCAGGACAGGACCCCCGTGCTCTAGCAGGGGAGTGGGGATCCTGCTCCAAGAAGCCACCACTCTTGAGAGGGTTCTGGTGCCTCCAGCTGCAGTGCGCTCGCTTTTTAAGGAAAACTGCAAGGCTGGGGCGGGGCCTGGCCTCCAGGAGGTCCAATCAGAGGAAGGTCCAATCAGAGGAAGGTCCAATCAGAGGAAGGTCCAATCAGAGGCGTGCTCTTGGGATGGACCGGATCATCGGCTTATCTCAGCAATGAAGGTGGGACTGCGGAGACCAGATGGTGACCTGTGAATGACCTCGCGGTGGGCTCAGGGAGGACTCCTGGAGGCCCTGTCTGTTCGCTGAACTTGAACGTGAACTTGAACTGAGCTGGGCAGCCGGGTAATAATATGGCTCCGGAGGCTGAGGCAGGAGGATCCCAAGTTGGAGGCCAGCCTCAGCCACTTAGAAAAGCCCTGAGAAACTCAGCAAGACCCTGTCTCTAAATTCAAAAATAATAATAATAATAAAATAAAAAGTAAATAAAATTTAAAAAGGGCTGGGGATGTGGCTCAGTGGTTAAGTGCCCCTGGGTTCAATCCCAAGTACAAAAAAAGAAAAAAAAAAAAAAACAAGAAAAAAGATTTTTTTAAAATTCATTTTTAATCTCGTCCTTATTTTGACTGAACTCACCCTCAATTTTGCCCCACCTTAATCCTTTCTGTATTGGATTCCTTGTGAATTTTTTACTCTGCAAGAGCTCTTATGTGGCATCCAGTTCCTCGAATCCTGTAAAATTTAGGTTCTGCTGTAGTTTTAATTTTGTAAGAACCTCTACAGGGGAAAGTATTTTATATATATATATATATATATATATATATATATATATATATATATATATATATGAAAGAACTTATCTCATTCTCAATTTTTTCTTCTTTATTTATCGATTTATTTATTTTTTTTTACACTCCTGGGGATTGAACCCATTGCTGGGTTCAAGTACACCACCACGGAGCTATGCCTTCAACCCTTTTTTTAAAAATTTTATTTTAAAAATAAATTGCAGAGGCTGGCCTCCGACTTGCAGTCCTCCTGCCTCAGCCTCCCGAGGAGGAGGAGGAGCTGGGATGCCAGGCGAGGGCCACCTGTCCCGGCTCATTCTCGATTTTGATGGACAGTTGGGCTAGGTATGGCATCCTAGGTCCAGAGTTACTTGGTTACTTAGTTGCTTTGGTCTTTCTGTTTAATTTACTCCTGCCTCCATGTTTGCTGCTGAGATTAATCAGAATCTTTTTTTTTTCTTATAAATAGTCTCTTTTTTTCCCCTGGTTGGTAACGAATAAGAGTTTTTCTTGGTCCTTTCATAATTTGACATGTCCCTGGCATGTAATTATGACTTGCTTTTCCTCCTAGAGTGGTTGATTCTGCGTGCACTTGGTGTGACCTTTCCATTGGAAGATTAATTTCTTTCTTCGGTTTTAAACCTCTTTCACATTCATTATGTTGATTAAAAGAGCCACCAGTTTCACCAGAGGTGGGGGGAAAAAATTCTATTTCTGACACCTAAGAGTGGGATTAAGCCAGAAATAGCCCAAGACGGTTTGACAGAAGAATAAACTGGAAGAATTGAAACTACCACGAGTAACTCAGCGTTGGCATTTAGGAACGGAAAATAGGGGCATGAATCCAAATACGGGATCCACATACACACCTTCCCGTGATTTTCGACAGAGGGGCCAATGATTCAATGTGTAAATGACATATTTTAAAAAAAAGAACTAGGTAGCCAGATGAAGTGGCCCAGATCTGTCATCCCAGAGGCTCGGGAGGCTGAGGCAGGAGGATCGCAAGTTGGAGGCCGGCCTCAGCCATGGCGAGGTGCTAAGCAACTCAGGGAGACCCTGTCTCTAAATAAAATGCAAAACAGGGGCTGGGGATGGGGCTCAGGGGTCGAGGGACCCTGAGTTTTGAAGTCACCCCCACCGGGTGGGGTGGGATAGATTGACGGACAGGACCCCCTGGGAATATTCTAGAGGCTGGGAATTATTCCTATTTTGAGCCGACCCCTGAGCCCCATCCTCAGCCCTTTTTTATTTCTTATTTAGAACAGTGGCCGGGCGCAGCGGCCCTCGATGCCTATCATCCCAGCAGCTGGGGAGGCTGAGGCAGGAGGATCGGGAGTTGGAGGCCAGCCTCAATTGCAACAGCCTCCTGACCCGCTGGAATCCCAGGCATGAGCCACCGCACCTGGCTCCCTTCCACCTCTTATTTCTGGTGGTTACCTGTAAATTGCTAACGCCTGCATGGTTTCTAAGCTCCAGGCTTTGCATCTGTATTTTTTTTCTCCCCTAGATACAAACCTCTCCAAATCCTTTCACACTGAGTGACTGCATTCCCTGCCACCTCCCATAATCCCCGCTGATCATCCCTAATATCATCACCGGAACCTTGCATCTCATCTATTTAAGCCAATCTCACTTGATTGTTTAAATTGGCCTTAATTAGATTACACCCATCAGTGAATGGCTCCCTGGGGGTCCCCTGGTGGCCCCTGGAGGCAGGTGGGGTGTGGGGGAGGAGGTAGCCCTGGGGCGTGGCTTGGGGTCTC
Source organism: Urocitellus parryii (assembly GCF_045843805.1). Taxonomy (NCBI): domain Eukaryota; kingdom Metazoa; phylum Chordata; class Mammalia; order Rodentia; family Sciuridae; genus Urocitellus; species Urocitellus parryii. Next base: position 20,494,021 of record NC_135546.1, on the reverse strand, counting down.
TCTTTGTCCCTGGAGAGTGGAGTCTCTGTTCCCTGGTCCCCATGGGAGCTGCTCCCTCCCCACACTCTTCCTCCATGATGTCCTGCCTCCCCTCGGCCCAGGAGTGGGGCCGCCGTCTGTGGACTGGGACCTGGGACACCCTGGGACCCAAGTCAACTTTTCCTTCTCTGTCATTATGCTGATTGGATCTTTTAGTCACCTTGGTAAAAGCGGATGAAAGCAGTTGGTTTGGGTTTTTTTGTTTGTTTGTTTGTTTTGCTTTATGGATTTTCAACTTCAAGTTTGTGGTTGCCTTTAGGAAGAGTTATGCTTGTTATATTTTTTTTTTTTAGAGATTGTTCCCTCTATCGGTCAGAGAGGGACATCTCAGTTGTAATTCTCCACTTCCCTCTCCAAGTCTACCCTTGTCTGTCCAGCTAGGTCCCTGGGCAGCTGAACTCAATGGCCTTCAGTGGACTGAGTTCCCCAGACCTCCACCTACTCTGGCCTCCAGGAGTCTAGACCTCTTTTCTTGCTCCCTACCCTGCAGGACCTGGACTGGCCTAGCTGTATTCCCTATCCATTTCTCATCTCCCATAGCTGCATCTACACCAGGGTGCCAAGGACTGCCCTGTCCCCTCTACTCCTCTGCAGACCTAGACTGGTTTCTGGGGACCTCCAAATCTCTATACATAAAACTTGCATTTTATGAATCTCTCTTCTCTCAACCTTTCCAGTATTTGCTTGCAGACTCTAATTGACTCTTTTCTTTCTTTCTTTTTTTCTTTTTCTTTTGTGCCGGGGAAGACACTCAGGTCATGCTAGGTAAGTGCTCTTCCACAGAGCCACATCCCAGCCTGTTTGGGACTCTTTGAAATGGATTTCTGCCTTGAACTCTATTTTAGCCCATGATCTTTTTCTGGTTATTACCCGTCCATCCATCTTTATGTAGATTTATTTAATCCATTCACATTTGCTCCTCTTAATTGAGTGAATCGATACCATTATTCTTCCTCCGTGGAGACCAGTCTCTTGGCATTACCTCTCAGCTCTTCTTACATACCCCATGACTCTTTTTTTCAATCAATATTTCTGTTAACTTAATACATTTAATGGAAGCCTCTGCCTGCTACTGTGTCTCGTCTTCCACGGGTTCATCACATTTCAGTTTCATGGAAACTTTATAAAGGGTTCAGCTGGATGTGGTGGCACACACCTATAATCCCGGCAACTCGGGAGGCTGAGGCAGGAGGATCTCAAGTTGGAGGCCAGCCTCAGCCATTTAGCAAGGCCCTAAGCAACTCAGCAAGATTCTGTCTCTAAATAAAATTAAAAAGGGCTGGGGATGTTACTCAGCAGTTAAGTGCCCCTGGGTTCCATCCCTGGTACCAAGAGAAAAAAAAATAAAATAAAAGTGTCCATCTCCTCACCCGTCTTTGTGGATAGCACAGCTGGGTATAGAATTTGGCATCCAGAATGACTTTGCTCCACACTTTGAAGATTACTCTTTCCTTATTTTCTTGGCTCCACTATTTTTATATCCAATCCATTCTATCTGAACCTCATCCTGTAGGAACAGCCCATGGTTTTTATTTTTTATTTGTAACTATTAAGGTTGATTCTTGATCATTGGTGAAACAAAGTCACCGATCGATCACGATGTGGTCGGTTTTTGTTCTGTTTAGTCTGAGCGCTCCATGCACTGTTTCAATTCAAGGGTCTTTTTCTTTCTTTCTTTTTTTTTCTAGAAATGTCTTCTAGAAATGATCAAGTCTCCTTTTGTGACTCACCACTTCTTCTCCAATCTTTTACTTTGTGTTCCAATTTTTGGGACCCCTACCAGGAGATACCAAATCTCCCCTCCACAATTCGGCGTCTCATAACTGTTCATCCCAATTTTCTATTTATTCTCTGGGGCTACCTTGTGCTAGAAGGTGCCCAAGTTGTTAGTCTTGTAACAGGATACAGAATATATATATTTCCCTTCCACAGACTCTACCTGGTTCCTTTGCATATGATGGGTATGGACATAGCACACGAAAGGGTTTTATCCCAGGACATGTTTCCACAGAGAAAAATCAATAGGAGTCAGATGATAAGCTACATAGATACCTAGATGATAGACAGTACATATTTATTAGGGTATTTATTAGGGCCTCTTCATTTCCTGCTAAAGAAAACTCCTTGCTGGGCACGGTGGCGCACGCCTGTCATCGCAGCAGCTCGGGAGGCTGAGACGGGAGGATTGCAAGTGGGAGGCCAGCCTCTGCCATTCATCAAGGTCCTCAGCAATTCAGTGAGACTCTGTGTCTAAATAAAATGGAAAAGGGTTTTCCCTTCCAGCAAATATCTGTCTTTATGGATCCTCCGTGGGTCAGGCCTTCAGAGGTGACATTCTCCTCTTGCAGTGACTCTCATGGACTCTAGAGGTTCTGCTCTGGGGTCTGCCTAAATCAAGTGTCACGTCATGAGGACTTAAAACCCCTCTAACACACGTTTCTTCCTATTTGTTGAAGGATCCCCCCAGCTCAACTGCAGAGGGGGACAGGTTACCTTGGGGCTCAGGGCGTCCCAGGTCCCAGTCCACAGATGGCAGCTCCACTCCTGGCCAAGGGGAGGCAGGACATCATGGAGGAAGAGTGTGGGGAGGGAGCAGCTCCCATGGGGACCAGGGAGCAGGGACTCCACTCTCCAGGGACCAATAGAGACCCCAAGCCACGGCCCCAGGGCCACCTCCTCCCCACACCCCACTTGCCTCCAGGGGCCACCAGGGGACCCCCAGGGAGCCATTCAGTGGGGTCACCCTAGCCCTGAACTGCTGCATCCACGTGTGTCCCCAGGTCCCCTCCACAACCCCCGAGGGCCAGACACACCAGGCCAGGCCAACCCGAAGGCCGAGGTCCCCCAGGCCCTTCCCAGATGGCTCTCGGCTCTGCCTCCCGTCTAGAGCTTCCAGCCACACCCTGGAGGGCAGCCTGCCACGTGTCACCCAGGGAGGCCAAGCCTGGGGACATAGAGCCTCACCTGTTTGTCCTGCACCCGTGGGGGTGAGCAGGACGGTGAGCCAGGCCAGGCGGATGGACACACGGATTCCCTGAGCACCTGCTGGTGCAGAGGCAGCTCACACAGGGCACAGGCGCTCTCTGTGAGCCCCAGGGTGTGGGGACACTGTGCTCATGGGGACACGCTACTCTCAAAAAAACAGAAGAGGCCAAACCCAGTATGGGGCTTGTGGGTGTCCAGCCACAAGGAACTCGCAGGACTCAGCACGGTCCAGTTCCAGGAGGAAAGCGCCAGGCGTGACTTCCAGAACCTTCCAGAAGGTTCCGTGGCTGTCCTGTTGGTGGGTCAGGGTTCCCAGGGAGCCTGGGTAAGGGCTCATGCCCCACCTGGGCTGGGACCGTGGGTGGCTGGTTCCCCAAAACTCAGGGTCCATGGCCAAGGAGGAAGACGGGAATGGACACTGACCAGGGAGCCTGTGTGGGGCTGAGGGAGGAGGAAGAGATCCACTCGTCCACCCAGGAAGCTGGCAGCTGTCCTAGGGACATCCTGGTGCCAAGCACCACAGACACGGGACGGATGGAGACAAGAGGGCATCCAACATGGCACTCAAGGCCCAGCGTGGGGCGCAGGGGAACTGAGGGGCAGCTGGGCTGCGTGATGGTGTGGTTCTAGAAGGTTCCACAAAGCTCACACGGTGGACGGAGACTTGGTCCCCGGTGTGGTAATGTCCAGGGGTAGGGAAGAGAGTGGATCAGGGACATCTTTCCTCCTTTGAGTTGTTTTCCTGGGGTATTTTGTTATAGCAGCGGAAAGCTGACTAATACAGGCCAGGCAGCCATGACAAAGTGGTTGGGAAGTGGGCATCTGAGCAGCGAGATGGGAGACACTGTCCCCATCCTGGGCTCGGTGCTTATTCACGCCCTTAACCCTCCCATTGTGGATCCGGTTCCCATTCTTCTAAGTACAGCCAAGAAGTCTGAACCCTGGGGTAGCCTGGCCCCCAACCACCCTGCCATCCTGCCTAGACATCCTAGGACAGCAGTGAGATGCAGAAAGTGACCCCTAAGCACCAGCAGATGGGCCTCCAGCAAGAAGACGGAGGTCTGGCCGGGCGCCGGGGCTCACGCGTATCATCCCAATGACTCAGGAGGCTGAGATAGGAGGATCAAGAGTTGGAGGCCGGCCTCAATAAAAGCAAGGCACGCTAAGCCACTCGGGGAGACCCTGTCTCTAAATAAAATACAAAATAGGGCTGGGGGTGGGGCTCAGGGGTCAAGGGCACCTGGGTTCAATCCTCAGTACCCCCCAAAAAAGAAAAGGATACTCAGGCCTCACCCCCCAGTGGGAGGTCAGACACAGGTGGCAGAGGCTGGTGGCAAGGCTGTCACGGCCCTGGGGTCCCCCTCTTCTTGCAGACATACAGGGGGATGTTTGGGGTCTTCATTAAACAGAGCGGAGTGACGCTCAGCCGGGGTGCTCTGCGGTCGCACCCCTCCCCCGGGACGCATGCGCACCGCGGTCCCAGAGGCCAAGCGCGCCCTAAGAGATTGGCAGCGCTGATGGCTGCTTAGGGAGGCCCCGGGAAGCCTCTTCCACCCCGGGATGCAATGGAATCGCTTTGCATTTCAAGTGGAGTCCCCTAAACCCCTCCCATTGCAGCCCCCGCAGGCCTCCCGCGACTCCTACAGGGATGTGACAGTCCAGGGGTGGCAGGGGACACCTGCCACCCACCGGTTGGAAGAGCCGCCCTTTGCATGGGGGCATCTGCACCTTGGTGGCTTGGATGTAGGGTCCGCATAGGGTTGTCCAGCCCGGGAGCAGAGGAACCCATCCTCGGGGCGTGTCTACCTGCCAATGTCCCCTCCCTCTGTCCCCGGAAATTCTGTGTGGCCTCTGCTTTTCCATCCAAAATTAAGGGGAGCGACACTGGGCTCCGCGGGGCCAGGGTTCAAGGCGCAGTAGACGCAGACATGGGGCAAATAGCTGTCAGACAGCCACGAGGCACCCCCCTCCCCGGCATGTTGTAGGGGACAGGGTGACAGTGGAGATAAGAAAGTCCCCAAGCTCTCAGAGGGCACAGAGCCAACGAGGGAAAAGCCAGACGGGAAATGAAAAATGCTATCAAATAATAAGAGGCTGCGATCAGGGTCGGGAGGATAGCTGGGCAGGGTGACGCGTGGCAGGAGGGACACAGAGAGGCCTCCACCAGGAGGGGACTTGAGGCTCCAACCTGCAGGATGAGAGGGAGCCCGCGTGGGAAGAGGAGGGGGACAGGAAATGCAGGGGGAGGCTCCCGGCCATCCAGAGAGAGAGAGAGGAACGTGTGTCTGCGTCCCATGGGGGGTAGTTCCAAGAGGGGACAATGGTGGCAGGTCACACACAAAAAAAAGATGTGTCCCTTTCCAAGCCCTCGGCGGATAGAGACATATTGCACGTGTTCCTTGGGGGTAGACCTCTTCCCCAAGTCCCCAAACCCCCAACTTCAGGCTCTGCTGCTGCCCAGCCAGCACCAAAGTCCCCTCACACACAAAGTCCCCCTTACCCCACCACTTCCTGTTCCTATGCCACCTCGATTTGGGGGTGGGGGAGGGGCAGGGATTGAACTCAGGGACCCTCCACCCCTGAGCCCCATCCCCAGCCCTATTTTGGGTTTTATTGAGAGACAGGGTCTCCCTGAGTGGCTGAGGGCCTCGCTCAGTGGCTGAGGCTGGCCTCCACTTTGCGATCCTCCTGCCTCGGCCTCCTGAGCCTCGGGGATAAACAGGTGTGGGCCAGCTGCCCCCGGCACAGCCCTGGGGCCCTCAGTTCATGCCATGTCCTGGGCAGAACTGAGCCAATTTCTTGGGGGGGGGGGACCAGAGGGATCCTTGCTCTAGGGTCCTGGCTCAGTCCTGTGACACTCATTTGTCCCTCTGTGCTGCCACCCCAGGAGGGACATCCGGCCTGGCCCGGCCCACCCCACTCCCACCCGGTGGCTGGCCAAGGTGACCACAGCGCACACCGCAGGGCATCTTTGGTGGAGTGCCTGGCGCTGGCGCTCCTGGCCTGCCAGGAGGGTGATCTCATCCCCAAGCGGTAACCATGGAAACGGGACCATGAAAGGCACCCGGCTCAGAAGGGGCGGAGATGCCCAGGCCTCTCCCTTACCTGAGCCTCAATGCACTAGCCTCAGGCTCTGCAGGGAGGACAGGCAGCCCGGCCTCCCAGCCTCCACAGAGTCAGCACACTGGGGAAATGAGGGGGTGAGGGGGGAACACAGAGGTGTCCTTGGAGCTGAGGGGCCTTTAAGTATGGATCCCAGGATTGTCAGGCACCAGGAACACACAGATTACCTCCCCCTCACACCGTGTGGCCTTCTTGACTCCTGGCCTCCCCTTGGAGGCTCACAAAGGGACCCAGGGCTGAGTCAGAGAAGGGGCAGCAGAGCAGCCCACGGAGGAGTCACCTCCCCAGCACCCCGGGACCCTACAAAATAATCAAGACTAAATAACAAGCCGGGCGCGGTGGCCTGGCATCCCAGTGGCTTGGGAGGCTGAGGCAGGAGGATCGCAAAGTTGGAGGCCGGCCTCAGCCCCTTAGTGAGATCCTGAGCCACTCAGCGAGACCCTGTCTCTCAATAAAATCTAAAAAGGGGCTGGGGACGGGGCTCCGTGGTGAAGCACCCCTAGGTTCATTTTTGGTACCAAAAACACACACACAAAAATAGCTTATCCCAAGGATGGAACCCAGGGGTGCTGAACCCCTGAGCCCCGTCCCCAGCCCCTTTTTCTTTTTTATTGAGAGACAGGGTCTCCCTGAGTTGCTCAGGGCCTCACTAAGTGGCTGAGAGGTGGTGCATGCATCATGCCTGGAATCCCAGGGATTTGGGAGGCTGAGGTGGGAGGATCATACCAGTGGGAGGCCAGCCTCAACAACTAGAGTTGGTTGATTGGAGTCCGAATGCAAATGCGGCTTAGGCAATGCGTCTGGTGGCTTGGGTCCTTGGAAGTCTCTTTGGTTCCGTGACAATTCCCCCCACCACCACCACCTTCCTCTATTTCTTTCTTTGTTCTAATGGAAGCGTTTTGAAAATAATGTCCTCACAATGCAAAGCCATGCCCGTGAGTGCCCAGGGCCAGGGACCACTTAGGCAGCATATGGTCCCTTGGCCTGGGGAGCCCCAACACCCCTGCTGTCCCTGGCAATGGAGGCTAAATACACCCTCAGAGCGGCTGGCTCTCAGCTGCCCTCGAATGACTCCTGCCAGATCCGGCTTTTTGCTCCCCCTGCCACCCACAGAGCCCTGGCTCTGTGACTTGGCCAGTGCCCTCGGCTGCCCTGGCTCAGATGGGCACATTCACCGAGGCGTGACAGAACCAGCTCTGCATCTGGATGACCCTTCCTGCCCGGTGGATTGTGCTCAGCAGCCTTGGAGGAGGCCAGCCTCCACCAGCGAGCCTCCACCCTCAAGCGGCTTGGGAAACGTCCCAAGGGCAGCACTTACAACGGGGTACACTGTCACAGAAGAGGATGAGCATGCCCATCCAACAAAGAAATTCTTAAAAAAAAAATGGACCCTATAGAAAAGATGATATTCATTGGGCGCACGCCTGTCACATCCCAGCGGCTCGGGAGGCTGAGGCAGGAGGATTGCAAGGTGGAGGCCAGCCTCAGCCACTTAGTAAGGCCCTGAGCAACTCAGCGAGACCCTGTCTCTCAATAAAATATAGAAAGACTGGGGACGGGGCTCAGGGGGTTAAGCATCCCTGGGTTCCATCCCTGGTGCCAAAAAAAATTTTTTTTTTTTTGTTTTTAATTCATTGTGTTGGAGATGGAGAGAGGGAGGTCCCTTCAGAGACTGTGACATGCTTTGTAACGTCGCTGTCACGGTGGCGCTGGATTTTCCTTTTAATTCAGAGAAGCAACATTTGTCCCCTCTCCACGGTTTGCTTCTCGGCTCCGTTCACCTGTTGGAGAAGGGGATCCGCTGTTGTCACTCCTGAGGTTGCCATGGGAACAGTCTCCTAGCAGAGAAATGGACAGGGCCAAGTGGGAGGGCGGGTGTGGACGGGGCTCCGCCAGCCTGGGCTTCCTCTGCCGCGTCCTCCTCCAGCCCAGGAAGCCAAAGGAGGCAGGCGGTCCTCAAAGAGAGGACTGGGTGGGGGGGGGAGAGGAGGGGGACACATGTACCCAGGGACCTTGATGCCAAGGAGTGTCTTCAAACACAGGTTGTATTATGTTCAGGATGACAGGGGGCCAACGGGTCACAAGCCGGCTGCCATTGAAAGAGGCTGGAGCCGTGGCGCACACCTGTCATCCCTGTGACTCGGGAGGCTGAGGCAGGAGGATTGCAAGTTGGAGGCTGAGGCAGGAGGATCGCAAGTGGGAGGCCAGCCTCGGCAACAGAGCAAGACCCTGTCTCCAAAGGAAATTTTTACCAAGGGGGGGAGGGGGCTGGGGGTGTGGCTCCTGTAGTCAGGAGAGTGCTCATCTAGCAGGTGTGAGGTCCTGCGGGGTGTCCCAAGGGGCCTGGGGACAGGGGTCACCCTGTGCCTCCAGGGTGGGTCAGGAAGAAGAGGGAGGAGGGGGTCGGTGACAAACAGGTGGTCAGGGACAAGATGCTGACTGACCCTATGCCTCCGTCCCCCATCTCTCAGATACGCAGAACGTTTGGATACGAGGTGCCCCCCGCCTGAAAAACTCAGGCTTAGATAGTGGATTAATCCACTTAGTGGATTAATCCACTCACTTGGTGGATTAATCATTTAAAAGGCTTCTCCATTGGGAGTCATTACAGGCAGGTGGGTGTGACTGAGGGGCAGGTCCCTGGGGGTCCCCTGCCAGCTTCCTGTCACCCATGTCTCCCAGTCATGACATCGGGGACCCATGAGTGACGGCTCTAATGACAGGCTGTCTGGCCCAAGAGCCTGGGCTTCCCCCGAGGGAGGGGGCAATTCTGCAAAATGGGCCCCCGTGTACCACCAACTCCGGGGCCAGGCCTTGGGACCGACTTGTGGGCAGAGCAAAGGCCCTGGGGCCGCTGCACATCCGAGGCTGAGGCTGCAGGGTGAGCCCTTGTCCCGAGGGGCCCTGCCTGGCTGCAGGAAGGACTTTTTCAGCACTGTCGGGGTGGACAGCTCCTCCGCCATCTTCCCCCCACCCCCAGGTCCAAACCTGGGCTGGCCCTGGCTCCTCAGAAAGGACCAAGCGCTCCCACAGGGAGCTAAAGAAAACCCAAGCCACCTCCCAGTCCCCTCCCAGGAGCCCTGTGTCCCGTGGAAATGTCATTTTCTAGAAGCCACATTGTTTTGTTTTGTTTTGTTTTAATAAATAACGAAGTAGAACAGGCGAGATGAATTTCAAAACATGATTAATATGAAAATTACCCACAATGACAGGGACACTCTTTTTATGCTCTGTCCTCAAAACATGGTAAGGGTTTTCCCGTCCCCAACAGGTCATCGCCTGAGGTGGAAAGATCTTGACCGGATAATGGAATATTACTCAGCCATGAAGAAGAATGCGATGAAGGCATTTGCAGGTAAATGGGTGGAGCTGGGGACGATCGTGCTGAGTGAAATAAGCCAGTCCCCCCAAAAAAACCAAAGGCGGAGTGTCCTCTCTGATATGGGGACGCTGACTCACAATAAGGGGGGGATGGCAGTTCACGGGATGAGACGCAGGGGAGTGGAGGGAAGGGAGGGGAGGGGACTGGGAGAGACAGGGGAATGGATGGACGTCCCTTTCCCATGTTCACAGAGGAACCCACGACCAGGGACACCCCACAGCAGGTCCAGCCACAGGAGTGAGGAGTCACACCCCGTGTAGGTGGGACATGTCATAATACATGCGACTGTCACAGAGGTCAAGGTCTCCGTCAAGGTGACCCTGGGCAGCCTGGAAGGAACCGGTGGAGGTCTGCGCTGGCCACACCCTCTGTGGCTGGATCGGAAGTCCCTCTTCAATCAGGTAGGAGCTGCCTGCCGGCCACGGACCCCAGGCTGAGCCATGCCCTGGACAGGAGCAAGGTCATTTTGCAAGGGAGGATGCTGGCACAGAGACACCCAGCAACATGCACAGAGCGGCCCAGCAATGGTGCTGTGTGTCCCTTTCTGGGCAGTGCCTCAGAGAAGCCCTCCTTGGAGTTCAGGCCAAGGAGCCGCCATGGCTGGCCCTGACCCTGGGCAGCACAGGGATCCTCCTGACCCTCAGGAGAGAGTCAGTGTGTGTCTGTGTGCGCGCGCGTGCGCGTGCACGTGGGTGCACATGCGCACTTAAATACGTGGATTCCTTTGAATAGCAAATACATCTGCCACATAATAATTCAAACGACAATAGCAATTTTTATTACAGCTCAAATTCACCAAGGAGGCCGCTTAGCACTTTATAATAATAATAATAATTAATAATAATAATAATAATATCCTGGGGATTGAACCCAGGGGTGCTTTACCACTGAGCCCCATCCCCAGCCCTTTTTATTTTTTTATTTTAACACAGGGTCTGGCTTTTTATTTTTTGAAGACAGAGACCTTGTCTTAAATAAACTTCGTGAAGCTTAGGGCCTCCCTAAGTTGCTAAGGCTGGGCCTCTACCTTGCGATCCTCCGGCCTCGGCCTCCACAGCCGCTGGGATTCAAGGTGTGCTCTCCCTCGCACCGGGCATCACCCATACTATCTCGTGTGATCCTCAGGACAGTTCCAGGGGTTGCTCTTAGTCCCCATTGGACAGGTGAGGTCCCCTGAGGGAAGATGTTGTTGGCTCAGGGACTCAGGATGAGCAGAGTGCTGAGCCTGATTCACGCGGTTCCTGGGATCCTGTGTCCTTGAATGTCACAGGGCAGGAGCAAGAGGTTCCCAACCCGTCTGTCCTCTTCCTTCTGTGATCAGCCAGATGCCCAGGTTGGGTCCCTCAGGGTCCCAGCAGCTCAGAACTCAGGGCTGCAGCTCCCAGGGCCCAGAGGGACCCCATCCCCCACGGCCTCCCCCAGGCAGCTGCAGCCTCTCCCCCACGGGCTCCCTTTGAGGGCCTGAAGCGCAGAAGGATTAAAAGGAATTGTTCAGGCCGGTTAATTAGCTTGGAAGAGGCCTCCTCGGGGCCGGGGTCAGGGCCATCCGCCTCTCTTTATTAGTCGAATTGATGGAGACAGCAGGGCCCAGATGGGAATAAATTGAATCGGATGGTGAAGAGGCTCTTGTGCGAGCTATTAACAGGAGAGAGCCTCCCTAGCTCTTTAAAGCCTCTTTCCTCGGCTGCTGCCGAAGATGCTCCCAGATGCCCCCTCGCCATGCAGCAGCTGGCCTCCCCACCCAGCTCCCACCTGGGCCTGGAGCCCAGCCATGGCCCCCCAGGACCGCAGGGATTAGGCTGATCCCCAGGAACAAGAGGAGCCTCTCTCCTGGCCTCCAACTTCCAACGGAGGCAGCCAAGGCTCTGAAGTTCAAGAAAGCAGGGCCAGGCGTGGTGGATGGCTCGGGGAGGCTGAGGCAGGAGGATCGCAAGTTGGAGGCCAGCCTCAACCCCTTAGGACTTCCCTCCCTAAGAAGCCGCCTCCTGCGGTTCTTGGCTGGGCACAGTGTCTGGATTTCTGTCCCTACCCCTGTCCCCATTCATCCCTACACCCTGTTCCTCTATCAGCCCTTCTTGGGGCAGAAAAGGTCCTCAAAGATGTCCCTCTAGGTCCCCAACAATCCACCACTCCTAGAATCCCAAAGTCCCGCGAGGTTGGAGGGTGGAAGGGCTGACCCCTCCGCTCCCCCTACCCACCCACCCCCAAGCCCCTCCTGGTAAGAGAGGGGGGGCGGCTCACATCCGGGATCTTGGACTTGCTCCAGGGTGGAGGTCGGTGCCCAGGCAACCGCTAGGGGCGCAGCTGCGCTTGGGTACCAGGCCCAGGGCTCATGGCCGGGGCAGCTCCAGGGGCCTGTTCCTTACTGAAAGGGGCTTCCCGGGGAGCGCATGCAAGCCACCTGGAAAACCAGCGACAAAGAGCCCTGGTCATTTCCCAACAGACTTCCCCTGCAAGAGAGCCAAAAATGGAGGCCAGGTGGAGACCAGAGCTAACGGGGCAGGGGTGGGGAGGCTTTCTACACCCCGAAGACAGCCAGTCCCCAAGAGCACCATGATTTCTGCCACCAGGGGCTGCATTTGGAACCATGGTTGGATTGTACCAGGGCACGGTGAGACGCACGCGGCTGGGGAGGCTGAGGCCGGAGGACTGCAAATGGGAGGCCAGCCTCAGCCACCGAGCCACTCAGCGAGACCCTGGGTCTCAATAAAATCTAAAAAGGGCTGGGGACAGGGGCTCAGGGGGTTATGCGTGCCTTTGGGTTCAATCTAAGAAACCTGCGAGTGGTTATTGGAGGTTAAATAACCAACTTATTAAAAAACGATCATCACCGGGGTCTTCTGCAGCCAGGAGCCCCCCAGTCCTGCTGGGAGCCCCGATGCCATAATGAATCGGTGCCAGGGCAGTGCCTAAGTGACTTCGGGGATCCCCGTGTCTGGGCTTGGTGACAGCTTTATGCTCCATCAATACGCAGAGATTATTAAAAACATGTTTATCAAAGACCCACAGCTCTCCCGCAGATACACATCTAAGCCGATGAGGCTCCCAAGCCCACTGACGATGATCAATGAGAGGATTTAAACACAGAAGTAGCTTTGCTTAAAACTCCAGGCCCCCAGCCTCCAGGGTGGTGACACTGTGGGCCACGGTCACAAGCCACCTGGAGGCTGGGGGGACCTCGGGAGCCTCCAGCCTCGGGGAGGCTGAGGCAGGAGGATCGCAAGTTGGAGGCCAGCCTCAACCCCTTAGGACTTCCCTCCCTAAGAAGCTGCCAAATCCATCCCCGCCTCCTGCCTCTGGGAGAGACCCTTACCCACCCCCCTGGGGTATCCTCCGCCATCATCTTTGAGCAAATGTCACCTCTTCCGGGTAAAGCCTGCTTGGTCTCCTAATTTTTTCTTTTTTTCTTTGAGTCCCAGGGATGGAACCCAGGGGTGCTTCACCCACTGAGCCCCGTCCCCAGCCCTTTTTTCTGTTTGATTTAGAGACAGGGTCTCGCTGAGTGGCTCAGGGCCTCACGAAGTGGCTGAGGCTGGCCTCCACCTTGTGATCCTCCTGCCCCAGCCTCCCGGACCACTGGGATGATCGGCGTGAGCCACGGCGCCCAGCAAAACCTGCAGCTTTGATTGCAATTGCTGTGTGTGTGTGTGTGTGTGTGTGTGTGTGTGTGTGTGCGTGCACAAACACCAGTGGTCCCCAGGTGTGACCCTCATGGACTTTGGGCCGATCCCTAGGACGCCTGTCCCCCTCCATTGTCCTTGGTGACGGGTCCATTTGCAGGGGTTCCCCTCTAGGTGACCATTCAGTCTCTCGAGGAGGCCCTGGTTGTCCTAAGAGCCCCCACCAACGTGAGGCCACTCAGCCACTAGAATGAATGACCCTGGGCCTGGCTGTAAGTGCGGGGGAGGGTGGCCAGCCCCCAGCTGCAGAGGGCTCCTCCGCGGTGTCGGTCACGCCAAGGCAGTTTGTCCTCACTCCCTCCCCCTCCCCCGACATCACAGGGAGCGTGCAGGGCAGTGGGCAGGACGCTGTGGCTATGAGGGGAGCAAGGTGGACACTGGGCCTGGGAGACCAGGCAACCACCATCCACCCAGCCATCCACCCAGCCACCTACCCATCCATCTGTCCATCCACCCATCCACCCACCATCCATCATCCACCATCCATCCACCACCATCCACCATCCACCATCCACCATCCATCATCCATCCATCCACCATCCACCATCCACCATCCACCATCCACCCACCATCCACCCACCATCCACCATCCACCATCCATCCACCCACCATCCATCATCCATCCACCCACCATCCATCATCCACCATCCATCCACCCACCATCCACCATCCACCATCCACCATCCACCATCCACCCACCATCCACCCACCATCCATCCATCCACCATCCATCATCCACCATCCACCATCCACCATCCACCATCCACCATCCACCATCCACCATCCACCATCCACCCACCATCCATCCATCCACCATCCATCATCCACCATCCACCATCCACCATCCACCCACCATCCATCCACCATCCATCCACCATCCACCCACCATCCATCCACCATCCATCCATCCACCATCCACCATCCACCCACCATCCATCCATCATCCATCCATCCATCCACCCCCCCACCCCCCCACCCACCCATCCACCATCCATCCACCCACCCATCCATCTATCCACCCACCCATCCATCTATCCACCCACCCATCCATCTATCCATCCACCCATCCACCATCCGTCCACCCCACCCACATACTCACTCAGCAGGTGCTGGTTGAGCTCTTGCTGGGTGCCAGGCCCTCTATTGGAGACCCAGGGCCCGATGATGAACCAATGGGTGCACATGATCTTCCCGTGGACATGCCGTCCTGAAGGGTGCCGTCCAACCAAATCCTTGTGTTGCAGAGGAGATGGGCACTGTGGGGGAAACTGAGGCAGGGGAGGGGTTGGCGTGCTGGGGCAGGTAGCAACTGTAGGTGGCCCAGCGAGGTTTTGCGGAGAAGGAGCCCTTAGAAGAGAGATGGGGAGGAAGTGGGAAAGAGGAGGTAGTGCAGGGGTGCACGATGGGGTGAGGTGGGTAGCAAACACCGGGGAGGGAAGGGGGATGAGGCCAGAGAGGTCCGAGGTAGGCAGGGCACACGTCCTGGGGGGACAGGATGGAAGGGAGTGGGCAGGTGATTTGGGGAGCCCGGGGAAGAGGTGAGAGAGAGCAATGGCTGAGATTGGAGGTGATAAAGAGGTCCTCTCTGGATACCCCCTTGTGGAGAGTGGATGAGCCCCTGGACATCAGCTGGTCCTGCATCAGCAAAAGCCCAGCCTGGGAAATGCTTCCTGCCAAAGGAGGCATCAGCCTCGACTCTCAGCTCTGATGCTCACCGTCTTCAGACGTCCCAGGACGTCGGGTTTCCTGGGTGCAGCAGGACGTGCCCAGCCTTGCAACAGCAGGATAGCTGCAAAATCGGTTCTCGCTCTGTGACTTTGCCATGCGACGACAAGAAGCATCGGAGACTCACAGTGACCCATGTCCCTCCTGTTTAACTTCTCGATGGTGAGATCCTCTCCAATAAGCTTGAGGAGCTAGTTCTGGGTCTCTGTTCCTCCGTCAGGGCGCAGCATCCCACCTGACCCCAGCTTTACTTGATCGTGTCTCTGAGTTTTCTTTTTGTGTGTGTTTTTCTCCATGTCCAGTCACCCTCCTACTTGAGAATCCTTGGTTTATTTTGCTCCCAGACAAATGGGATATACTTATACTGGGGAGGAAAAATTACCCTCTGATCTAAAATTCAGATTTAACTCAGAGTTCTTTATTTGGAGACCTTCTCACACCCACCCAAGGGTGAGAGAGAGAGAGAGGAAAAAAGAAAAAGACCGGATAAAGTATTCATCAGCTTTCTGTGACTATCATGAAGTACGTGAGGCAGACTACCTTATAGAGCAAATAGGTTTATTTTTCTCCCATCATCTTTGGAGGCCAGAACTTCAAAGAGCAAGATGCAGGCTCTGGCAAGGGCCCCCTTGACTACGTCACACCGTGGCAGAAATGCATGTGGATCTCTGTGGTCACCCTCCTTATAAATCCACCAGGTCAGTGATAGGAGCTTCACCCTGATGATCTAATATGATCTAATTGTGGACCCCGTAGGGACACTCAGTCCTCTTCTTGGCTACCCAAGAGTCAGCAGAGACCAGAGGCAGGCACCGAGCATTGGCTTGGAGAGAACCAATCCGGATCCCAGGTCCCCAAAGTTGCCTTTGTTTCTTCCTCTTGTAGGAATACTTCCAACAAAAACCATAGTCTAAACAGAATCAGCTGCAATCCCCGTCTCCGCTCCCCGCCAACTTTCCCAATCGTGCGTGATCTGCGTGGTCGAGGCAGAAGGGACCCCAATCTCCACCCCTCTCTCCACCTACCCATGCTCTTTGCAATATGATGTTGCAGCTTCTGCCGTCCAAAAGCACCTTTAGCTCATAGAAGGTGCCAGAAGCCACGGCGTGCTGACCCGAGACCTTGAGAAGTTCAGAATATGCTTCCTGCCTCACCCTTGGAGCCCTGGAACCAGAGTGTGAGGAAGCCCGGGGTCGCCTGCTGGACGCTGAGATCCCGTAAGAAAGGATCCCACTGTCCCGGCGGAGACCCCAGATGTGTGACCCCGTCCAGACTGCCAACAACAGGAGGGTGCGCTAGATGGATGGTGGTCGTTTTAAGCCAGGAAGATTTGGGGCCGCTTGTTACACAGCCAAAGCTAGCTGATACATCCTCCAACTTCTGATTATCAGCCTCCAAACTGCGTATTCCTCTTTGATTGGCAAACCTCCTGACCCCATCCGTCTCTCTGCTACCTGCCCTGTCCTTCCCATTCCGGAATGAGGGCCTTGCTCTTCCTGGGCCAGCCGAGATCAGCCAGCTGATCTTGGGCTGGGATTCAAATACCCTCCCACAGGCAGAAATTCAAAGCAGGATTTTGGGGAGCTGCTAAGCCATTGGAAGGGACCCCCCCATCATTCAGAATCCCCTGTTTGGAGCAGGTAACTAATTCCCAGACTTTAGTTTCCTTGTCCACAAAAGGAGGAGGATCCCAGTCCCTTGGTCATCGAGTTGTGATGAGAACTAAATAGGTGACTATTTAAACCGGTAAGTGATACCAAGGCAATGCAGTAAAAATTTTTAAAAAAAGAATAAATCTCGGCATTTACGCAAATGAGAATTAAAATGGAAATGACGGTATACAGACAGCGCGTTTGGGAACTGAACTATGTCCAATCTTTACCCAAAGGTCAGCTGGAAAATGACATTATCTCTTGCATGTCCCATAAAAGGCATGATCAAATAATTGATAGGTCCAGGCTGTGACTGGGAATGAATTCTTAACATTTAATGCCCGATAAGAGGTCTCAGAATTAAAGAATCATTACAACGAATGGTAAACTGGGGGAAGATTTCAATTTTTTTTTTTTGCCTAATAGCTGTTTTTTTTAAAAAAAATGTGCATTAGTTATTCTTCACGAGAACGGTTATCAATTGCAGAGGGGCACAGGTGGAACCGATCACTAGAAAATCACGGTGACCTTTGTCCTGGCCTCTCCAATTATGCTTGACTGTTATTATCAATCACTGCTTCTGAGAAATCATAATATTAATTTTGTTAATTTTGGGGGGGGGAGGGGGAAGTACTGGGATATTGAACCCAGGGGCGCTTAACCACTGAGCCACAGCCTCAGCCCTTTTTTATATTTTATTTAGAGTCAGGGGCTCAGTGAGTTGCCTAGTGGGGCTCACTAAGTGGCTGAGGCTGGCCTCCAATGTGCAATCCTCCTACCTCAGCCTCCTGAGCCGCTGGGATTACCGCGCCCAGCTACAAAATTAATTTTCGATGACTTTCCTGTTTACGGTATATGAGAGTACTTGTCATTAAACATGCTACAGGGGTCCTTGGCTGATGACAGAAGACACATGACTTCTTTTTTGTATTCTGATTTAGCAGCCAGGCGTGCTGGGGCACACCTAAAATCCCAGCAGCTTAGGAGGCTGAGGCAGGAGGATCGCAAGTTGGAGACCAGCCAGCCCCAGCCATTTAGCAAGGCCTTAAGCAACTTGGTGAGACCCTGTCACTAAATAAAAAGGGGCTGAGGATGTGGCTCAGTGGGTAAGTGTCCCTGGGTTCCATCCTGGGTACCAAGAAAAAAAAAATGATGTCCCTTTACCTAGTGCCCTGGACCACTCTTGAGTCCCAGCTGCCCATTCTGAGGCCAGGTTTCCAGGTCACAGCCCCTCTGTCTTGGGAACTGGCCCCCAACTTCCTCTTCCTGGTTCCTGCCTGGGTCTGGTGAGGGCCCACACCCCGTATCACCGTCGTTAGCAGACCTGTCCATCATCACCTAGCCAGCTTCAGCTCCGCCCACGGTCCCTTCAGCCTCCTGCCCGCCCCAATTATCCTTCTCTTGAGGACTTCACACATGTGGTAGGGGACCCGAGCAGGCTGTCTGTCTGGGTCTCCGTTTCCCCATTAGCCCAACGATGATGTGACTGGGTTCCCTGGTTTCTCTGTCCCACCCGCATCCCCCTCTGTTGATGTCACACCCCCAAGGGACGAGAAAGCCCACACCTCATCTACATCTCATTTGCATAAAGCCACAGAATCCCTCCCACCCCTGGTCCAGCCCAAGAGCGCCCCCTAGTGGCTCAGGGAGAGGGCCGGCAGGGAA
Organism: Urocitellus parryii; assembly: GCF_045843805.1. Classification (NCBI taxonomy): domain Eukaryota; kingdom Metazoa; phylum Chordata; class Mammalia; order Rodentia; family Sciuridae; genus Urocitellus; species Urocitellus parryii. The sequence continues at coordinate 20,475,770 of NC_135546.1, read as the reverse complement.
AAGGGGGGTCCCCCAAGGACTGATCTTGACGGACCCTCGATGCTAAGAAGTCTCACGGGTCAGAAAACCAGGGTCCCAGGGGGATTCCTAGGAGCCCCCCAAAGTTCTGGCTAGGACTGTACAGCGAGAGAGAGGGAGGAAGGGAGAAAGGGGTGCCAGGCTGAGGCCATTGTCCACCTTCACGACTCCTGGCACCTGGCCAGGCAGAGTGACACTCTTGTCCCAACGTCTATTTATTTTTTGGGGGGCCAGGGAGATACTGGGGATTGAACCCAGGGGTGCTTAATCACTGAGCCCCATCCCCAGCTCTTTTTTTTTTTTTTGTATTTTATTTAGAGACACTGAGTTGCTTAGAGACTCACTAAGTGGCTGAGGCTGGCCTCCACCTGGCGATCCTCCTGCCTCAGCCTCCCAGGCCGCTGGGATGACAGGCGCACTTCATTGGGGGACTCAGACAAACCCAGACCTCCATTTTTTCCAACTTTATTTCATTTGAGCCACCAGTGGTCCAGGGGCCTGGCTGGGCAGGATACCCAGGAGCAGCCCTGGGAAGGTGACCTTGCTGGGGACGCTCTGCAGAGAGGCCCAGGGGTGAGGAGAGGAGGCCCCGGGGCCGCCGTCTGCCAGCGCTGCCCTCCCTGGGCCAGGGGACTGAGGTTGGCGCTCCCTGCCTCCCTGGCAGCTGTGGGGACTTCTCCCCTGCGTCTGGCTCTGCCCTTCCCAGGGTGGAGGATCTCCATCAGCCAGGAGAGGGAGGGACGTTCAGACGGCTGGGAGGCCCTGGCCCAGGACAGGCCCAGGCGGGGCGGGTCCCAGCTCTGTCAATTCCAGGTCCCCTCCCTTCTGCGGCACTGAGACCCCCTCATGGAGTAAGAGACAGGAATGGCCATGTGGCTGCCCTCAGGACCCTCCTCCCAGGGAGCAAGAATGGCCTCTGGCTCATCCCTGAAGACTGTGGGAGCCGGGCACCGTGGGGCATGCCTGTCCTCCCAGCAGCTCTGGAGGCTGAGGCAGGAGGATTGCAGGTTGGAGGCCAGGACTCAGCAATTTAGCGAGGCCCTAAGCATCTCAGAGAGACTGTGTCTCTGTGTCTCTGTGTCTCTGTGTCTCTGTGTGTCTCCATGTCTCTCTGTGTGTCTCTGTGTCTCTGGGGGTCTCTGGATCTCTGAGTCTCTGTGTGTCTCTGTGTCTCTGAGTCTCTGTATGTCTGTGTCTCTCTGTGTCTCTGTTTCTGTGTCTCTCTGTTTCTCTGTGTATCTCTGTGTCTCTGTGTATCTCTGTGTCTCTGTGTGTCTCTGTTTGTCTCTGTGAGTCTCTGAATGTGTCTCTGTGTGTCTGTGTCTCTCTGTGTCTCTGTGTCACTGAGTCTCTGTGTCTCTGTGTGTCTCTCTGTGTTTCTGTGTCACTGAGTCTCTGTGTCTTTGTGTCTCTGTTTCTCTGTGTGCCTCTGAGTCCCTGTGTCTCTGTCTCTATGTCTCTGTGTCTCTGTGTCTCTGAGTCTCTGTGTCTCTATGTGTCTCTTTGTGTCTCTGTGTCACTGAGTCTCTGTGTCTCTGTGTCTCTCTGTGTCACTGAGTCCCTGTTTCTCTGTGTCTCTGTGTGTCTCTCTGTGTCTCTGAGTGTCTCTGTGTGTCTCTCTGTGTCTCTGTGTGTCTCTCTATGTCTCTGTGACTCTGAGTGTCTCTCTGTCTCTGTGTGTCTCTCTGTGTCTCTCTGTGTGTCCCTGTGTCCCTGTGTCCCCGGGTCTCTGTGCCTGTCCTTCCCTGCACACACACCGGCTCATTATCCTCCCACGTGATCCTGGTGGCTCTGGGTCCCAGAATAGAGCGTCCCCCCCCTCGGGTCCCCTCCGTCCCCTCCCTCCCCCTTCCCCAATTAGCCCAGGAAACAGAGGCTCTTCCAGCCTCCAATTCAGCTCCAGCCCGGGGCGCGCCTGGGGCTAAGAAGCACCTGTCACTTGGAGGATCCCTCTCAGCTGCCTGACGTCCCCCCTGCAGGGCGCGGGCCACCTGGGCTGTGCCTGTGCAGTGGGGGCGGGGGCGGCCAGCGGCTCACACTGCGGGGGGCCTCCCCTGAGCCTCCACAGCCTCCTAGGTACTGGTGCCTCCTGGGGGGGATCTGCCACTCTGGGGGTGCCATGCCAGGCCCTGGGGAAGGTGCCACCGTCATCTGATCGTGACATCTGTGGGCGCCCCGATGTCTATGTGTGAGTGCTGCACTGCACACGGGCCCAAGAGACTGTCCCCTGCCTGTTGGTGTGGAGACGCTCCCTGTGGGCAGGTGTGCCCCGTGGAGAGGGGCAGGGGCACCAGCAGGCTGGCATCCAGCACCCACGGGGACACTTCTGGTCGATCAGAGCTCTTCCCACGGGGTTCGGAGTATTTGGAAAAGCAGGAAGAAATCTGACCGAGATCCAGGTGCGGTGGCCCACGCCTGTCATCCCAGCAGCTGGGGAGGCTGAGGCAGGAGGATCGCAAGTTGGAGGCCAGACTCCGCCACAGAAGGCCTTGAGCCACTCAGCGAGACCCTGTCTCTAAATAAGATATAAAAAGGGGCTGGGGACGGGGCTCAGGGGTCGAGGGGCCCTGGGTTCCATCCCTGGGACCAAAAAAAAAAGAGAGAGAGTTTAGAGGCAGGAGGCTGGAGGAGGCTGGTTGGTGGAGACCTGCCCTCGAGGTTCATATTTTGTCCTTGGTGAGGGGAGGGTCCTCCCTCTCTCCCCCCCGCCCCCTCCCTCTCCTCCTTCCTCCCTCTCCCCAGTAGGAGAAGCCGTGTGCCTGAAGTCCCCACCGGCCACCTGACCCCACTGTCCTGCTACCACCATCCCAGCAGCTGGGGAGGCTGAGGCAGGAGGATCGCAAGTTGGAGGCCAGCCCCGTGGGCAGCTCCACCCCAGCACTTCTGTAATGCCACAAAGATCCTGGGGACCTGGGAGGCGTGTTTCACATGCCCGGCCACTGGCCACTGTCTGGCCACTGGTCACTACCTGGCCACTGGTCACCGCCTGGTCACTGGTCACTGCATGGCCATTGGTCACCGCCTGGCCACTGGTCACTACCCGGCCACTGGTCACCGCCTGGCCACTGGTCACTACCTGGCCACTGGTCACCGCCTGGTCACTGGTCACTGCATGGCCACTGGCCACCGCTTGGCCACTGGTCACTGTCTGGCCACTGGTCACTACCTGGCCACTGGTCACCGCCTGGCCACTGGTCACTACCCGGCCACTGGTCACTGCCCGGCCACTGGTCACCACCTGGCTGCTGGTCACCCAGCTGTGTGGACTCCGGGGACCTCCAGGACGCAGGACCTCTCACTGCCCTGAGAAAGCCAGTTTGGGCTGGTTACCCAAATTGGGGGCACACCCTGGTGATGGTTCTGAGCCCACAGGTGACAAAGGACTAGGATGTGACCACAGGAACTTGAACGCCAGGGAGGGACAGAGGGTCCAGTGGTCAAGGAGGAGCTGAGGAAAATGCCAGCGACGTCCCCGGAATCCTCGCCACCTGCACCTGGGAGTCGCCCAAGTTCACGGGCTGCAGGATCCGCCAAGGCCAGGTGGTCAGCAGGTGGCAGGGCAGGGCCAGGGACAGCCAGCTGGGGCGCCTTTGAGGAACACACAGCAGCCTCCGTGCCTCCAAAAGGACCAAGAATGGAAACGAGGTCAGCCTTCAGGAGGAGAGAGGGGACCGGGAGGGGACAGGGAGGGGACCGGGGACGGCCAGCGCCGCGCAGAGACAGCGCGTAATGGGAAAAGTCCCTCCAATGATGTGAAGAAGAGCGGGCGTGTGTCACCCGGGCGACCGTCCCCGCAGATAACAGGTGACGGGGAGAAGCCGGCGCTTAATGGGTTTTCTCTGCCATCCGTTAACCCCAGCAAGTGGCCCTGGTGACAGAACGTGCTCAAGGGTCGCTCGGAGCTGGCTGCTTTCCAACCCTGCACCTGATGTCACAGGATTTCGATGACAGCGAGAGGACGGAGGGGTCTTTCAGTCACCTACCCTGCCCCACCCAGCTGGGAGGTCACTGTCCCCTGCCTGGGCACACCTGGAAGGGGCCACTCCCAGACACTCAGGCGTGACTGCTCACGTGTGGCCACCAAGTCACACAGGTGCCAGCTCAGGCAGACCCCCAGACCCCCGGGGCACCCCAGGGAGACGCTATAGCTGTACATCCAGGGCCACCCTCACGGACATCCAGTCCCAAAGATGCTGGTGACAGGCTCCAAAACACCCCCCAGAGACACTCGTCCGGGTACAGATGTGCTTCTGCCCACAGAGGCGCACCCCAGGCACCTGGGTGGACGTGGACCCCCGTCTGTAGATGCTCACAAATGCACAGAGACGCCTGGCACACGCACACCTGGGATCCCAGGGCCTCCGGAGGCTGAGGCAGGAGGCTGGCGCAAGTTGGAGGTCAGCCTCAGCCACTGAAGCCTTGAGCTCATTCTTTTCGCGAGGACCGCAATATGCAAGAGTCAGCCCCTTTTGACAGCGCGTCAAATGGAATCCCGCTCACCAGAGACCCTTCCAGAGCCACGTTATCAAAGATAAAAATAAACCAGAGCCAAACATCAGGGGCGCGGGGGTCACACATCTCGGAATCAGTAGCACAGAAGACTAAAAGTCGCAGGGAGTTTGGTGGCAATACTCATTGAGGACCATGATTTATTTCTCACACCGTTGATGGCCCGAGGAGAGAAAGGGAAAAGGGTATTTCTTGCTCTTTTGCTTCTGAATATATTATTCATGACATTCGGTGTGTGTTGTTGTGCACATGTGTGTGTGTGTGTGTGTGTGTGTGTGTGTGTGTGTGTGGAGACAGATGCCTTGAAAATCACCAACCAAACACGTGCCCCGCCCCGTGCCATATCCCTGGGTGAAACCCATCTAATAATTAACCATCCAAATATCTAAATTGCCAGGGGCAATGGCTCACGCCTGTCATCCCAGAGGCTCCGGAGGCTGAGGCAGGAGGATGGCAAGGTGGAGGCCAGCCTCAGCCACTTAGCAAGGCCCTGAGCCACTCAGCGAGACCCTGACTCTAAATAAAATAGAAAAAAAGGGCTGGGGACGGGGCTCAGGGGTTAAGCACCTCTGGGTTCAATCCCTGGTACCAAAAAATTTTTTTTAAAAAAATTAAAAACTATGACATTGGAAAGAGCACTGTTGACGAAAAGCAAGGACACCCACAGAACAGAACGGGGCATGTGGAGAGAAAGCCGGGAGTGCACACGATGTGCCAGGGCAACATGACACAGTTCTGTCGGCATCTTGGAATATCAATGGAATATTACACAGCCTTAAAGAAGAATGAAATGATGGCATTTGCAGGTAAATGGATGGAGCTGGGGACGATCGTGCTGAGTGAAACAAGCCAGTCTCCCCAAAACAACCAAAGGCTGAGTGTCCTCTCTGATAGGCAGATGCTCACGCACAATAATGGGGGCAGGGGATAGAAGTGGCATTGGATGAGACGCAGGGGAATGAAGGGAAGGGAGGGGAGGGGACTGGGAGAGACAGGGGAATGGATGGACGTCCCTTTCCCATGTTCACAGAGGAACCCACGACCAGGGACACCCCACAGCAGGTCCAGCCACAGGAGAGGGACGTCACACCCCCGTGTAGGTGGGACGTGTCAGAATACATTTTCAATGCAAGAAATGCAAATATCAAAAGACATTGGGAAAAAATGTCCAGCCTCATTAATATTCAAGTCTTGCAAATTCAAGCCTCATTAATATTCAAGTACTTGCAAATTCAAGCACCAAGCGACCATTTTCAAATTCAAGGCTCATTAATATTCAAGTACTTGCAAATTCAAGCCTCATTAATATTCAAGTACTTGCAAATTCAAGCCTCATTAATATTCAAGTACTTGCAAATTCAATCCTCATTAATATTCAAGTACTTGCAAATTCAAGCCTCATTAATACTCAAGTACTTGCAAATTCAAGCCTCATTAATATTCAAGTACTTGCAAATTCAAGCCTCATTAATATTCAAGTACTTGCTAATTCAAGCCTCATTAATATTCAAGTACTTGCAAATTCAAGCCTCATTAATATTCAAGTACTTGCTAATTCAAGCGCCAAGTGACCATTTGCACCCTGAAGACGGGGTCGATATTTTTACCATTATTGTATCCGATGTGAGCAAGAGGGTGGACTAGGGGGCGTTTCTGCTTTCTTGCTGGATGGTGTTTTTAGAGGGCAATTTCATTTTCCGATTTGACTCTCTTCTTCTTCTTATAGACATTTGTCCTGAAAAGAAGGAAAAAAAATAATAACAACCCAAATGTCAACTAATAGGTGGTCCCTGGTGATAGAAATCCTGGATTTTTGTCCCTAGAATTCTATGCCGCCACCCATAGCGGCATTCTTCGGAGATGCAGGTGGCATTCTTAAGGGAAGAGGACAAGTGATGAAATAATACGCACTCCCAAAAAAGCAATTTCTGTGGGAAAAAAAAAACAAGAAAGGATTCCAGGGGACACACACACACCGGCCACCCCTGGGGGGTGGTTCTTCCTGGATTGGGCTTATCTCCACTTTTAAATTTCTCTACGATAAACATGCACCAGTTGCACAAAGAGAAAAAATAAATGTCCCCAGAAGGACACAGGGTGGTCAGATCACGGTCCTGCCGTCCCGGTGGACAGCCAGGGAGATGGGTGCTGGAGAGCCACCCTCATGGGATTAGATGGTCACTGTCCCTCCCTAAATGAAATGAAGGTGGCAGGATTTTCTCCCTTTTTGATTTTCTCCTTTTTAATTTTTTTAAAGTCTCTTTTTATCTTCATTTTGTGGATTTATGTTTCCGTGGCGATGAGGACGGAGTCCAGGGTCTCACACCTGAGAGGCAAGTCTCTACCCCTGAGCCCGAACCTCAGTCCAAAAACGTGTTTTTAAAACATAGAAAATGATCTGCTTCTGTGCCAAGAAAATGACAGAAAGACATAAAACGTGATATTAGGAATGGCTGACTCTCCGGTATGATGGGGTGTGTGTGAGTGTGTGAGTGTGTGAGTGTGAGAGTGAGGCTGTGTGTGGGTGGGTGAGTGTGAGTGTCAATGTGTGTGTGAGTGCATGTGTGTGAGAGTGGGTGTGTGTATGAGTGTGAGTGTGTGTGTGTGAGTGTGGGTGTGAGTCTGTGTAAGTGTGTGTGTCTGTGAGAGTGTATGTGTGAGTGCAAATGCATGTGGGTGTGAGTGTGAATATGCGTATGTGAGTGTGGGTGTAGGTGTGTGAATGTGAGTGTGTGCTTGTAAGGCGGGTGTGAGTGTGTGTGTGTGAATATTGTGTGTGAGTATTGTAAGTGTGTGGGTGTGGGTGTGGCTGTGAGTGTGGGTGTGTGTATGAGTGTGTGAGTATTGTGTGTGTGCGTGTGTGTGTGAGTATGAGCGAGTGTGAGCGTGTGTGTGTGAGTGTGAGCGTGATAGTGTGTATGAGTGTGAGTGGATGGACAGACGGATGAGTGGATGGATGGAGGGATGGATGGACAGATGGATATGTGGGTGGATGGGTGGATGATGATGGATGATGTGGATGGACTGACAGATGGACAGATGGATGAATGGATATGTGGGTGGATGGGTGGATGGATGGGTGGATGGATGGATGGATGATGCATGGGTGGATGGATAGGTGGAGAAGTGGATGGATGGATGGATGGATGGATGGATGGATGGATGGATGCACGATGGATGGATGGACAGATGGACCAATGGATGGATGGATGGATAGATGGATGGATGGATGGATGGACATGTGGGTGGGTGGATGGATGGACAGATGGAGGTTAGATGGATGGATGCACAATGGGTGGATGGACAGATGGATCATGGGTGGATGGACAGATGGATCAATGGCTGGCTGGCTGGCTGGATGGGTAGAGGAGTGGATGGATGGAGGGTGGATGGGTGGGTGGGTGGACGGAGGGAGGGAGGGAGGGAGGACGGTGGTGAGCAGGCCCTTGAGTGGTGGGTGAGCCCCCAGGTGGACGACAGAACGCAGGGAGCAGCTCCTCTTCTGGTTTCTGAGTTGAGACCGACGTCCAGTGAGCCCCAGGGTCCAGACCCTCGGCACCATCTCCAAGGTGACCCTCTGCGCTCCTCCCTGTCCGTCCCCACCCTCCCGCCAAAGGTGGGCACCGGGGACTCCTTCCAGTTCCCTCCTGAGCTGACCCGGGGTATTCTTGGACGTGGGGCTGAATTTTAAAGTCAAGCACCATGACGTCTCCGTGGATGGATGAGCCAGGGACAAAGAAGTCATTTGTACCTAGATGGGACAAAGGCACAATGCCTCAGCTTCCTGGATTTGGATCTGGGGTGTCCCCCAAAAAGCTCAGGGGCTGGAAACAGTGTTCTCAATGCAGCGAGGGTCAGAGGTGACGTTTGTCCATGAGTGGGGTCACGGGGGCTCTGTGACAGATGACACAGGAACGTTCAGAGGTGAGATGATTAGATTCCGAGGACAGCGTCACCTCATCAATACACAGATCCATTTGGTGGGTTAATATGATGTTTGAAGGCATTACTGAGTGGCATGTGGCTGGAGGAAGTAGGTGACCCCAGGCATACCCTTGGGGGCTTGTCCCTGGCTCCTCCCCTCTGTCCCCCCCTCTCTGGTCCTGGGGATGGAACCCAGGGGCACTCAACCCCTGAGCCCCGTCCCCAGCCCCCTTTTGAATATTTTATTTAGAGACAGGGTCTCGCTGAGCTGCTTAGGGCCTCACTCAGTGGCTGAGGCTGGCCTCCACCTTGCGATCCTCCTGCCTCAGCCTCCCGAGTCACTGGGATGACAGGTGTGTGCCATTGCAGAAATGCCCTGTCCACCCTTGAGCTGGACAAGACCTCAGAACACTGGTCACCCATCTAGCCCTTGTCCTTGTCTGGGTCTCCTCTGAGCCCCCATCTCATCCTGACCCTCTTTGTCATTAGATGAGGGAAAACCGGACCCCAAGATGAGGTGAGGCAAGACTTCCCTTCACACAGCAAAGGAGCATCAGACCTGGATCAAGCATCTGGATCAAGAACCAGGCGGGGTGGCGCACGCCTGTCATCCCAGCGGCTTGGGAGGCTGAGGCAGGAGGATCGCAAGTTGGAGGCCAGCCTCAGCAACTTCTGAAATCAGGGGTGGGGGTGGGGGAGACCTGGATCGTGCATTTCATGGGAGACTTGGCTTCACAAGAAACTGGAGAGGGGACAACTGGGGCTGTTTTTGCAAGCAATCGACCCCAAATGTTGACTCTCTGGAGAACGCAGAGGATTCTCTAGGTAAAGCATTTCATATTGGAATTTTAACAAACCGTTTGCAGCTTCCTTTTGAACAACAACAACAAAAAAGTGATCGAGGGCCAGAACCCGCACAGAGCTGCCAGCCAGGACCCTCTGCGAGACACAGTTAATGAATTTTTTTTTTTTTTTCAGGGAAAAATGAATTAAAAAAAAAAAAAAAACTACTTCCCGTTTTAAAAGATGCTGGGAGACTTTTGGAACCGGCAACTTGGCAGAGTAGATAAACCTGGGGAAAAAAAATTTAGTTGATAAAATATAACAAATATCCCTTCAAAGGCAGAGGACTGGTTTAAAAAAAAAAAAGAGTAAAGAGAATTATAAGATCCAGAAAGCAAAAGAAAACTGAAAACCAGCCCAAACCTGAAGGAGCAGACCCTGTGACATCTGGGAGACTCAGATTTTGCACAAGCAAGAGGCTTGACCTTGGACAACCTGTGTTGAACCTGGGAACCTCCTCCCAGGTGAGAGATTGAATAAGCAAAGAGACAATACCCGGGTCATGATCAAAAATAGGGCTCTGCCTGTCATCCCAGCCACTCGGGAGGCTGAGGCAGGAGGATCGCAAGTTGGAGGCCAGCCTCAGCCACTTAGCGAGGCCCTCAGCGACTCAGCGAGACCCTGTCTCTAAATAAAATATAAAAAGGGGCTGGAGACGGGGGCTCAGTGCTTCAGCACCCCTGGTTTCAGTCCCCAGTTTAAACAAAAAATAGAATTTTGACCACAATCTGCCACCAACCATCCCACAAAAGCCATCCCAGCATGCCAGCCTGCCCTCTGTCAATCACTTACAGGAAGTCAGACCCCTTTCTCTAGCAACCAGTCTAGGAAGCCAAACAATAACCCCCGCGACATCAGCCTCCCAACGGACTGAACTTGATTAATAACTGAGAACTTCCCTGATTTTTGTCCCAATTTCCCATGTAGGACTAACCAGAGCAAGCCAGACGCGTGTCCTACAATTCTACAGGATGCTCCGCTGCAAATTCTCAAGCAGCTCCTGATCTTTCTTCCACAATGAGGTCCTCCCCCTCCTCTATCACAGGGCAAGTGACAATGATGGACTCCCACTCTCACCACATCTACTCGGTGCTGTGCTAAAAGTCTTAGCCTGTGCAATAAGACAAGAAAAATAAATAAATAAATGCAAGCTCCGAATAGAGAGCCTTGGCTTCTTCTCATTTAGGTGGTTTTCATTTATTTCTAAGAAGGAAAAAAAATATCTCCACAAAGGGCAGACTCATCCCAGATACTCATCTCCATATATATGACCCAAAATCACCACCAACAATAGATTTACACACCCACTATCACCACACCTACTCGGTGCTGTGCTAAAAGTCTCAGCTTGTGCAATAAGACAAGAAAAAAAATGAACGCATCTAGGTTGGGAATGAAGAAATGAAAACATTCTCTATTCACAAGTTATAAGATTTTTTTTTCACTCAAATTCCTAAAGAATCGATAAACAACCTAATGCAATTAATTAAGACTTTTCGTTTCTGGTCGCAAGATCAAAATTTTTTTTTTTTAAAAAAAGTGTATTCCTATGCTAAGCAACAAGCAAGATGTTTCATTTTCAAAAGATCCCAGGAATAATAACAATATGTCCGTAGGGGAGAAATCTAACAAAAGAGGTAAATAATCATTGCCCAGAAAATGATCAGGCTTTATTGGAAAACATAAAAAGAAGACTAAGTGTAAATTATCCAGATAAGCCATGTTCTTGGGTGGGGAGAAGATTTGCTGTCATAAAAATGACAATTGTCTCAAATTGAGCTGCCCATTGAATTTAATCTCAACCAAATCCCAAAATTGAATTTTATTAGAACATGACAAACTAATCCTAAAATGTATGTGGATGAATACGGTGTGTGTGTATGGGGAGGGGGGAAGCTATAGAATAGACTCGTCCAAATAGCTATTAAGATTGGCTACAAAGTCCAGTGACTAAAATAGTGAAAGTCTTGTCGCAGCAAGAAAAATAAACCAAAGAGCCAGAACATCAAAAGCCCCAAATACGGACTGAAATACAGAGAGAAGAAAAAAAAAATCACTTTAAATCCTTAGGGAAATGTGATTAGGAAACTGAGCTGTTTATCCGAGTGGGGAAAAAAAAAAATAAAACCCATAATTCAAATTATACAATATCAGAAAAGAAAAAAAAAACTGGTGCGATTCAGATTTAAATGGTAAAGAAAAGTCCTAAGGCTTATAGAAAAACAAAATAGGAAAATATCTTGATGAGTTCACACGGGAAACATGCATCGCATAAGACAGAAAAATCACAAAATAGAAAAAGGAAAGATTGAGAACATTGAATACCTCCCAATGTAAGGTGTCTCTAGGACAAAAAGCCACATCATTCACCATGCAAAACCGAGCTGCAAAGAGGGAAGGATATTTGTTCCGCACATAACTGACAAAAGATGATTGTTCGGAATATGTAAAGAAATGCCATAAATCAGGAAGAAAATGTCAGTGCCACCCCCATGGGTGATACCCAGGGAGAGTCACTGATACCTTCATTCCACAACCCAGCAGGATTTTCCGTAGGGCAACATCGTCATCCTTTGTGAAATCTTAAGCCATGCAAGACGATACTCTATGTTTAATTTTGAGATACGAAAATTCCTGTATTCAAATAAGAAAGATGGGCGGGGAAATGAGAAATGCCAAGTTCAGGATGGTGATTCCTGCCAAGAAGGATGGAGACCGAACGAGATGCTTGGAGAACCTCACCGGGGACATTTCCCTTGGGACGATGACATGCACACACGCGAAAATAACTAGACAGGGAGACGAGCATCCTGACAAAGGCGTGTGTGTGGTCGACGTCCTGGTCATTTTTTATTCTCCGAGCTTTTTCTGGGTGGGGGCTTGCAGTATTTGGGGATTTCAAACATAATATAATTTGGCCAATACCACCTTTGATTTTCATGAGATCCACTCCCACCTTCCACACATGGGAGGAAAACACAGGACCTTCCGAGCTTGGCTTATTTCGCTTAACATAGTAGTCTCAAGTTCCATCCACGCACGCTCCTCCCCGGAGCCCCCTAGGATTTGGAAATGCATGAATGCTCACATCTCTTATATACAATGGTGTCATCTTGGCCTATTACCCACACGCATTATCCCCCCCATTTTTTTTTTTTTTGGTACTAGGGATTGAACCCAGGGTGCTCCACCCTCACCCACATCCCCCACCATTCTTAGTCTCTTATTTTGACACGTTGCTTAGGGCTTTGCAACATTGCAGAGGCTGGCCTCCAACTTCAGATCCTCCTGCCTCAGCCTTCCCGAGCCACTGAGATGACAGGCTGTGCCCAGCTAGTCCAATGATTTTGGAGTGAATTCATTCGTTTACTCGAAGGGCCCGGCTGGCGTCTAGATGGGACGGTGTTGAAGATGGAGTCCGGGCATTTTGGGGACCTACAGTGTCCTGGAGAATAGTGGGTCATGGCAGAATAAGGTCTTGCTGGACAAGGATAGGCACAGTGGCACACGACGGCCCTCCCAGCAGCTCCGGAGGCTGAGGCAGGAGGATCGCCAATGGGAGGCCAGCCTCAGCCAAAGCGAGGCCCTGAGCCACTCAGGGAGACCCTGTCTCTCAATAAAATACAAAATAGGGCTGGGGACAGGGCTCAGGGGTCCAGAGGCCCCCGAGTTCAATCCCCAGGACTCCCTAAAAAAAACCCCATAGACAGGCAATAGCATGACATGAAGTTTGTGGGTGTCTGAGCCCTTTTCCTGCAATTCCGCACCCAAATCCCTCCCTCCTTGGCTCTGGACTGTCCCTTGGTGCTTCGTGACAGCGCTTGGGCTGTGCTGGGACCTCCTGCAGCCCCTGGTGGCCGCTCTGGGGACCCTAGACCCTTCCCCAGGGGGAGACCCTGAGTCCCTGACAAGTGTCACCTACCCCCACGGGCAGGTAGCCCTGGTCCCTGCAGGCAGAGCCCACAGGCCTCCATCACTGTTGCACGGAGGACCCCGGGCCATCCTCCAAGGTCAGCCCAAGGTCATCGAGTCGGGTGGGGTCTAACCGGGGGCGGCCAGCGTGAGGACCCGCCACAGGGTGGCTGGTGGCCGATTTCCCTCTGTCCTGATGGATGGGACGTCCTGGGGGTGGGGGTGGGAGAAGAAGCAGGATGCGCTTAATAAACTCATTATTCTGCCACCCAGCTGTGCGGGACAACGGGAGGGTGACAGGGACGCTGCAGAGCGGGGACAGAAAACGGAGCCAGTTAATTGGCCAAAGCCACAGGACACCCCCCTGCCACCCCTCCCCAGGCTCCAGATGGGAACAGGCTCTGCAGAAGTGGGGGGTCTTCCCAGGGCACCCCTCATTATGGGGAATGGGGAAATGAGGAGCGGGGTTTCCCTGGCTGTGGGTCCCCCCCCAGGGAGCTCTCTGGGGCCTGGAAAGGACAATGAGGGGGACAAATAAGATAGGTCCCTCTCACCCCACCCCCACCCCCTCTGGCTGACCCACGGCCCCTGGGAATGGGGACCCCCCTCCATCCTATGTGGAAGAGCCAAGTGGCTCAGAGAGGTGGCCTCAGGTGACACGCCTGAGCCAGGATGGCCAATAATCATCTCCTCCACAGAAGCATCCAGAAAACCATCAAAAAAAAAGGAAAAAAAAAAACCACTAAAAACTGTCAGAATCAACATTTCAGAACTCTGGAAATTAACCAAAAAGCTCGCAGCCATCTGAAGAGGGTTTAATCAAGGGAAAAAAAAATAAAAAAAAAAAGGCTGAGTCTCAGGAAGAGCCGCCAACTTGGTGGCATTTTAACGGGGGCCTGTTCCCTCTTTCCCTCCCTCCCCCACCCTCCCCCCAGCCCCCCAAGAGATTGCAAGATTCAGCAGGTCACAATGACAGTGACATCGTCCAGAGGGGGCTGGGAGGTGGGGCGGGGTGGGGGGAGTGGAAGGACCTTCAAAACCCCCACTCCAGAGAATTGTCACTCTGTGACTCGCCTTGCGACTCCCCAACAGACCCCCCCCCACTTGCAAAATCTGCCTTTGTTTGAACGGATGCAGAGATGGCCCCGTGCAGACAGCCTGACTCTTAGAATTCTAGGTGTCAAAGATCATCCGAGGTGACTGTGGCACGTGGGTGATGCCTGAGACAGGAAATGACAGTTGGGACCAAACAACAGGTTAACCAAAAAAAAGCAAGGAAAGTCAGGCATGGGGTGGCCCGCCTGGCATCCCAGGGGCTCTGGAGGCTGAGGCAGGAGGATCGCAAGTTGGAGGCCAGCCTCAGCCACTTTAGCGAGGCCCTAAGCAACTCAGTGAGACCCTGTCTCTCAATAAAATAGAAAATAGGGCTGGGGACAGGCTCAGCGGTGGAGGGCCCCTGAGTTCAATCCCCAGTAAGACCCCTCCACCAAAAACGAGGAATAATTGAAAAATGGGGCCCAGGATGCTGACCCCCCACATACATTTTTTTTAAGCAATTTACCTGCAGCCCTGCCTGGACGTGCCGCATTCCTCAGCAAACAACCTGTTATCTGCAAGAGAAATGCGGGCCTGGGATGCCCATAAGAAGAACACATGTGACCCAAGTTGGGGGGGGGGGCTTTTGTGACCTTGACACAGACCAGATTCCAGAATTCAGGGAAATAAGGAAAATTCCTCAAAAGCATAAAATCGAAGAACAGGTTCCAGTTAGAAGCCTGGACAAAAGTGACCTAGATGGGTGTTGAGCAATGGAATCTGGAAAGTCTTCTCCGTCAAAAGTCAAGAAGTGGACTTGGCAGGGCTCTCTAGAAACTTCCATGGGACCCACAATAAAGCTGGGGAGCAGAGCCAGGTCTGGTGGTGCATGCTTGAAATCCAGCAGGCTCGGGAGGCTGAGGCAGGAGGATCGCAAGGTGGAGGCCAGCCTCAGCAACTGAGCGAGGTCCTGAGCAACTTAGTGAGCCCCTGTCTCTAAATAAAACACAAAACAGGCTAAGGATGGGGCTCA